>NW_019154095.1:31818794-31864727 GCF_002288905.1 Enhydra lutris kenyoni
AATAGTATAGGGGCGCCTGGGTGGCTCAGTGGTTAAAGCCTCTGCCTTCAGCTCAGGTCATGATCTCAGGGTCCTGGGATCGAGTCCCGCATCGGGCTCTCTGCTCGGCGGGGAGCCTGCATCGGGCTCTCTGCTCGGCGGGGAGCCTGCCTCCTCCTCTCTCTCTGCCTGCCTCTCTGCCTGCCTCTCTGCCTACTCGTGATCTGTCAAATAAATTAAAAAAAAAAAAAAAAAGAAACAATAGTATATTTTATTTTCTCTCTCATTTCTGCTATAATTGCCATGCATTTTAGTTCTCTATATGTTATAAAGCCCACAAAATATGTTCATTCTTATTGCTTTAAATGGTTAATAGTTTTTACAGGGGTTAAAAATTAAGAATATTTTTATGCTTATCTACATTTATCACTTTGCATGTTCTTTGTTTGTCTAGAGTTTCTATCTAGTATCATTTTTTTCCTTTTGACTTCAGAGATTCCTTTATTAATTTTTCATACAATTCTGCTGGTAATAATTTCACCTTTTCCTTGTCTGAAAAAGGGTTTCATTATTATTTTTGAAAGGTATAATTATGGGTATTAAATTGTATGCTGACAAAATATATATATGTATGCATTTTTTTTTTCTCTTTGGTGCTCTAAACATAGCATTCTATTGTGTTTTTCTAAGCATATATTATGGTAGATTTTAGTCATTCATTCTCATCCTTTTGCTCCATATATAATGTGCTTCTTTAATTGCTTTAAAGAGTTTAATTTTAATTTTTAATCATTTTTTGGGCAATTTGATTATGATTTGCCTTGACATGTTCACTTTTAGTCTCCTTGAGGCTTGTTGAGATTCTTGATTATGTGGATTTACGGTTTCATAAATTTTGAAAAGTTTGAGTCATATTCCCTCAAATTGTTTCTTAACATTGGGCCCTCCACCATCTTAGAGTCTAATTATATGTATCAGACTGCTTGATATTGTTTCCTTAACCTACTGATGCTGTGTTGAGTTTTTCAATCTTCTTTCTGTCTGAGGTTCATCTTGGGTAGTTTTATTTCCTATCTTTAAGTTTATTGATTTTTCTTTTTTCCATATCCAGTCTGTTGTTCTTCTCATCCCAAATATATTTCCTTTCCATTAGTACAATTTCCATTTATAGATATTCCATTTAAGTCCCTTTTTATATATCCCACTTTTCTTTTTATTACGTTTATATGGTATTTTGCTCTTTCCAGTGTTAGGAGTATGCTGCTAATTTCATCACATTAATCATTTCTGATCCATGTCTATAGACTGCTTTTGCTCTTGGTTATTATTGCCTACCTTTTCATATGCTGTATTTCATATTTTTGAATTTTTTTTTTAATTTTAGGTCCATCAGTTAAAGACTTGAGTATTTCTTTGATTTTTATGAGGTTATTTTAATCTTTTTCAGAGAAGGTATAGAGTACCTTTTTTGAGGACAAGTTTAATTGCATTTCTTCATCTCACCCTTCTAGATTGTCCACTGAATGCTTTTTTGACAAGATATTTCCATTTTATTTGGAGAACAGTAAAATGATTCCTAGCTTTTTTCAAGTTCTGGAAGTTTTTCTTTCTTCTCTGTCTCTCTCTTTCTTTTTTTTTTTTTTTAAGATTTTATTCCTTTATTCATTAGAGAAAGAGAGAGAGAGAGAGGCAGAGGGAGAAGCAGACTCCTGTGGAGCAGGAAGCGCCCTGTGGGACTCGATTCTAGGACCCTGAGATCACCACCCAAGCTGAAGGCAGATGCTTGAGCCACTCAGACACCCCAGGAAGTTTTTCTTACAGCTTCTTGGTTAGTGTTCTTTCCATAGCAGGTTTTTTCCTTATCTAGAATAGTAACCTTAACCTTGAGCAGATTGGCAGTCAAGCAGAACCTTATTTAGGTTCATGGAACTCCAACTCAGCTTAGTTTTCTCCTGTCTGGAAGTTTTCTCTATAAATTCTAACCAATTTGACCTTCTTAAACTTTGGTTTCTGTCTCATTACAGGGAGATCACAGAGCAATGTGTGATCTACTCTCACATCTTTGTAGCCTGGCAACTGCCCCACAGTAACTCAGGACTATAGATCACCTAATTTCTTTTCTATTTTTTTTCCAGGAATTGTATGGTTGCATTGTCATTTTCTAGTGCCTAAAGAGTAATTTTGCATATTTAATCTGATTTTCCACTTGTTTATGAAGGGAGAGAAAGTGTTTATTTTTAAAGAAGGTTTTATTTTAGTTAATATTTCATGAATGGAAGAAGAAGCCACTCCTTTCTTGAAATACCCCTCCCCCCAACTTGAACTTAGCAATACTGTACACTTTGTGTTTTATACATTACTACACTGACTGCCTTTTCTCAGTCTCCTTGATGGACCTATCTCTCCTTCTAAACTCCTAAATGTTGGATTAGACCTTCTCCTAAAACCTTAATCCTAAATGTTGGATTAGATTTTTTTTTTTTCTTTTTCCACTTCTCTGTCTTCTCTCACTTTCTAATTTGTCTCAAAGTTTCATGGCTTTAAACACAGCTTTTCCATTTGGGTGTCTAATGAGACTTTCCCTCTTAACCTGTGAAAAATGGAACTCAAGATTTGTTATCAAAACCTGCTCTAGCCTATTGAGTCCCACCACGGTAAAAGATACCATTATTCTTTAGTTATAGAGGCTAAACCTTGGAATCATCCTTGACTGACTTTTATAACTCATATCCCAGTCATCAGAACCCTTTGCATATTCTGCTTTTCACATGTATCCTGGATCTGGCTGTTTCTCACCACTTCCACGGTTACAACCCCAGTCTTAATCACATCATCGCAGTAGTTTTTTAACTTGTGCCCCTGCTTTAATTTTTGTCACCCAAGCTTACTCTTGATGGTGCATTCAGAATTATCCCTTAACACATGACTGATGATGCCACTCCTGTGCTACTTAGATCTGAAATGGTTTCCATTCACACTATGGAGAAAATAAAAAGTTCTACAAAGCCCTAAAACATCTGGTCCCTTGCATTCTTTCCAAGCTCATTTCTAACCACATTCCCCCTTACTCATATCACATAGTCACAGTGATCTCCTTGCTATTTCTTAATCAGTCATGCATCTTCTGGCCTTAGAACCTCTGCTATTTCTGTTCCCTCTTCATGGAACATTATTTTCATAGTTGTATAATGGGTCTTGCTGCATCTGAGTTTCTACTTAAGTGTCACTTCTTTACAGAGATATCCCATGCCCCTTTACTTAGAATAATAACTCAAATCACTCTCTATTTACTTATTTTTCTTGTTTTTGTATTTTAACATAGCTATTTCAATTTTACTACCTGATATTATTATTTGCTTATTTGTTTTTATCCCTCACTGGAATATAAGCTGCAAGAGAGCAAGGATGTTTATTTTTTTCAGTTTTAAGCCAAGTGCCAAATATACAATATGTATTTAGCAATTGCATCTTGAAGGAGGAATAAATATAATTAGAATTTTGTAAGGTGTCACCAGGTAGATTATAACAACTATTAGGATAGATCACTCTGGGCACCAGGTTGGATAGTTCATGTCTCATAGTCAATGATACCTTTCCACTGAAATAAAAATACTCAAATAAGACTTTGTGTTTGATTGAAAACCCATTCTTCATTTTGGGATTGAAGAAATAAATTGTCTATCCATATCTTTCTCTGATTTCTTCAGCTTCTTTCTCTTTCATCCTCAGATGGGTTTACTAATAATCCTTATCCGTAAGATTTATCTGTTCTAGTTTTTCAGTCAACTAGTTTGTCACCCTTTATCAAAAGCTCAGTCCCTACAACTAAATTGTCATGGCTTAAAATGAAGTAATTATCTCCTTTCTGAAATTAAGCTGTCTGTTATAAATGTTAATGTTAATTCTAGCATGGCTTCCTTTCCTGCCTAGTAGACTTGGAATCTGACAGGCAAACAGCTTGAGGAGCTGTGGAGCCCATACTTTCCCCTGCTCCTTATATTAAATCAGTTACCCTCCCTAGAAAACTTGTCCCTTCCTCTGAGAGTGGGTCCCAGCTTGACATTAGAGAAAGTTAATTTCTCACCCTTCCCAGGGCCCATCCTTAGATGGGAATTTTCCTGTTACAGTCATATACCCTGACTGATATGTGTCTTCTGGTAAAGGTATGAAGAATTATCTACTGTTAGAATTCCTGAAGCTTTCTTGTGGATACCTGGTTGCATTTGTCTCCAAATGAAAAATAAGAACCTTATGTTCACTTAAATTGTTTACCTATACTACATGGATGCAATTTTCCATATCTTCCATATCCAACATGAAATGGCCTCATTTCAAGGTGGTTATTCTGTAATCTAGTAAACTCTATTGTTATGATTCCAACATGTCTTATTCTATTTTCTTTTTTCTTCTAGAGTTCACCTTACTGGCATAGATTTCAATTGTTCTCGTGCTTAATTCAGTGCTAAGTAGTTTTTGCTTCTATTGTAGTGGTTGTTGAGATTTTTGTGTATTATTTTCCTCTTTTTATCTTTTAAGTAGTTGAATTAGATAGGGACAGCTCTGCTTGTTAGTTCTTAACTGTTTTGACTACTGAAGTAATTTCCATTTGCTTCTAGAAATATAACTATTGCCTGATGCACTTCACAGATAGTTTATTTCACTTTTTTAAATTTTATTTTAAAAGAATCATTAATTTTTAATTAAAAATATATAAATAAACAATGAATTTTGGAACACTGAAAAACAACATTAAATTTAAAACTGCATAAATAAAAAGAATAATTAATTGCATTTTAATATTATATATAATTATCAACTCAATAACTATGAAGTTAAAACTTTAGGCTGACCTTCTGTTCACAAACTGGGCTTTCAAAATATCCCTTCAAAAGAGTATTCTCTGAAGTTAAAACAGAATGAGATAGGATTTTCCTTTTCCGTATATCTCCATTTCATCCCTATCTACATATGTTTACAAACTATCTCATAACTTAATAATTCTCCAAACAAAATGTGCTGTCTGGATGACAGCTTTCAGTCATCCATCATTCTTTCTTGACTCTAACAAAAGGTATAACAATTGTTTTGCAGTGGATAATAATGCTTGCCCTCCATACTCTTCAGTGTGTGACTTACATGCAAATCCTTCTGCTAACATATAGAATTTTTTTTTGACAGGAATTATTCAATTGTCTTTTGTCTATTGAACAGTTAAAATATATTTAAAATCCTAAAATAATTTTTTAAAAGAACTTAAGACTTTAAGAGTATGTATTTTTACATTTTCTTAGTTGGACAGTCCTCAGAAATTATGAAGTTGGTGAAATTTATCTTTGGGGACTCTCATCTTGGATTATGATGCTGCCTCCTAATGCCCCATGCCATTCTCTCTGATGGTTTAGCCATCTTGACCTTTTCCTATCATCTCAACAACCAGCTTTTGATATTTCTGTTTAAACTGATTTTATTTCCAATGAGGCAGATATTACCTATTTAATTTTTACATATGTCATTTATTAGTTCTATGGGTAACATGTACATTTAAAGAAAGACCTTTCAGTGAGGGCTCTATATTAGACACAAGTGTAATATCCTGTCTTATTATATCTGCCAACTTTTATTCTTTGAGCTGGGACAAGTCAATTAATTTGACCTCATTTTACTTTACCTTAACTAGTTTATACATTTATGAAAATAAGATTAAAAACTGCTTCATGAGACTTTTGGGAGTATAAGTTCATGAATATAAAATGATTGACATGGTATCTGGAAAAAGGTAGGTACTCATCAGCTGTGGGTTTCTTTGTCCTTTGCGAGTGTAGGGAAGACTTTAGCACCCTTCAAATCTAATCATGTCTCATTCACATTATTTACCCTTATGAAACATTTTTTCCATAGTCAATTATAGGAAGGACTTATATATCTACTATATTTTGCTTTTTGTTTGTTTGTTTTAGTGTTAACTGTTTATGTAACTGCTAGGTTTTCCCCTTATTTGAAGTATTAGGTGGAAAGAGCTCATACTAAATGGGAAGGATGAGACACTTGATTTTTCTTTAAAGCCTTAGAGAAACTAAAATACTTTTGATTGTCAGCTTAGAGAACCCAGAATGACAGAGGTTACAATTGGGTTAAGAACTCTGAGATCATAGTTTCATGACTCAAATTTCCTGATACCTATAAGGTTTAAGTACCTGTGTCTTCAAAACACATGCTCTTCTTTGACCAACTAAATTGGTTCATAATGAAGGTCTTTGCCCTTGTTTCAAGTGTATTTTTTCTTAGTTTGTCTCTCTATTAAACTCTCCCAGTACTGTATAAGCCCATAGACTTGTACACCCTCTGATACTATATTCACTGCTGACAGATATGCTAACAGATTCCATACAGCAGGTAAAAAATGTCACATCCAGTAAACGGTCATTTTACCCATAAACTATGTCATCTTTTAATCTTATCCTCAAGTGAAATTATTTAATTGTAGCTCCCTAAGGATGAGCAACTAATGGTGAATAAATTTTACTCAAAGCCTATGCCAACCAACCAAAACATGATAATAATAAAATGGCTTAAAAACTTTCTTATTAAGCTTGCAATATGTAAATTCTTATCTATTGAACAAGAAAGTAGGCCACTTTCTGGGTTAAGATAAGAAGAACATGAAAATAAAAGAGTGAAAAAGAAAATTTGAAAAAGAAATTCTAAAAGCTCTGGTTCAGTAAATGCAATTTCAAACTAGAAGTTATTTATATAATAAGATTCATGTAAATACAAACATAACATTGCCAGTTGTACAAATCACAAAATGCAAAGAGCCTAATCCATACATTTTTAATATGAGAGTTTGCTTTTTCTTCAGAAAAAGCAAATGAACCAGACAACTCCTATCCTTCTTTACAAATTAGTTTTAAAGAAACATGATTCTCACCATTATTATCCTCATGCAGTGTTAGACATGAGAAATTATTTTCTTATACAAGGTCCTATAATACACTGCTAGGTATCTAATGCCAGAGAACTACCTGGGCATATTATTTAGATGCTATCCTTTGGAAAAGAGATGGGTAACTTCTCTAGTATCCTAGAGGATAGAAAAAGACCAATAGATGGAAAATATAGTAATGAAGTTATGAATTCGAGAGTAAAAAAAAATTTCTTTTTTATGATTAATGTCATCCAACAATGTTGTAAAACCCAGTGCTTGCCACTGCAACTGTATCTAACAGAATCTGGTAACCAGCTGTCAAATTCATAGCTGACATAACTTCAGTGTAGCCAGAAATTGGAATAAATTATTTCTGGGCTTTTTCCTGTGCAAGGTTTATGTGACTTTGAGTATAGCATTGATTTTTCAGAGTTAAATCAAAGCAAAATAGAGATAAAGACACATTTGGGGAAGGATAACTAATCAGGATTTGTGTCTTCTGTAGACACTACATTATCTGCAGATGAATTCTATTCAGTCATATTCTCACCCCATTTTGAACACAGGATTCTACATGGCAATATCATTTTATAGTAGTGATCTGATGTAAGAGCTCACAGAAAAGAAAGGAAATGTCAAGTGGGTAAAGAGAAAAAATAAGATACAGATGCTTAGTTTCTTCTTTGGAACTGGCAGTTCCATGATCAATACCTAAATGCTAATTAGTTTTAGGAACAAATTGTTAAGGCATGAGATTTGCCATAAATGTATGAGAAAAAAACAGATTCTCACAGGAGAGGAAGTTTGAAATATAATGTGTATGAAATATAATGAAAACTAAACAGTATCTGGTTTTTGAAAAATTTAGATTATGAAGCATCATAAGGTTTATATGTGCTTGGAACAAAGACAAGTGGCACCAGGTTTACCGTGAAGGAAGGTCTCTTCTGATCCAGAGACATTGAACCACTGTCCATGCTATAATCCCGCAGTAATACAAAGTGGTGGGTTTACATGGCTGAGTTGGGTATAAGAGTGAGGGAGCAATGTGGGATTACCCAGAGATGGCTACACAGGTCTGAGTGTGAAAGGTACTAGATGAAAAACCAAAGTGAAGTTAGTGGAAAGAGCCAAGAAAGGAAGAAAGAGGTACAGATGTGTGTCCTGTAAGAATCCAAGCTGGCACAAGCGAGAACATGGGTGTGCTGCAGTCCTCTCGTGTGTCTCACTGACTTAGAAGCAGTCAATGTAAGTAAATAAACGTCGGCAAACACATAATGGTTTGCCTCCTCTACTTACCTAGTTTTCTTTATCAGGGCAAGAGCCATTTTTGGACTAGGGAAGAAGAACTTTTATTCCTTCCTAAGGTAGTACTTGTGAGTTCAACTGAGATTGTAGTGTTCAATACAGCCCGCTACCATGACTGACCCGTTCACCCTGCTGTCAAAAAAGGATACCACTTACTCCACGGAAACAGAAAATCTGTAAACCACTCACTGGATATCTCATCTATGATATGCTTGGCATCACACAAAATCTCCTCAAATAATCTCAAATGGTCTCTCCCTCTTCAGTTCTCCTCTGTGCAGCATGTAGGCTTGACAGACACCTGTCAAAACTTGGTCATCTGCTCTTCTCTGTTAGCTAGAAAGAGCATAGCAGGCTGGGTGTCATTAGTACACAGGGCAATTCCAAAAGGAATATGGACTTCGCAGGATCAGTTTATTAGCAAGTAACTTCCATTTACTATAGAACCAATTTGGATTTTTTCTTGTTGTTGAGGGCTGAAGCCTATTCATGAGGGATAACACTGCTTTAATAATTTTTAAAAAGACACTCTTAAATTACCCATTATAACTAAAGAAAATATGAATAATAATAACACTTAAAGGGATAGTAAGGAGCACTAATACTGAAGGACTAAATGCTATGGAATTCTTATCAGAAACAATTTTTTTTTAAAGATCTCTTTATTTATTTATTTGACAGAAAGAAAGAGAGAGAGCACACAAGCAGGGGGAGTTGCAGGGAGAGGGAGAACCAGGCTCCCCACCAAGCAAGGAGCCCAATGCAGACTTGATTCCAGGACCCTGGGATAATGACCTGAGCCTAAGGCAGACACCTAACTGACTGAGCCACCCAGGTGTCTCATATCCAAAACAATTCTTGAGACAGACATTTTCTATTAGTTCCACTAACAAGCTTTTAGTCTTAATCTTAACACTGTAAAGGAAACACATGAGAGCAAATTTTAAGCTAAATTATCTAGGAAGATTATCAATACACGGATAACAAGATGATGACCTTTCAAAGAAACCAGGTAGAAGATCCAACAGAAAATAACCTGAGAAGGGGCGCCTGGGTGGCTCAGTGGGCTAAGCCTCTGCCTTTGGCTCGGGTCATGATCTCAGGGTCCTGGGATCGAGCCCCACATCGGGCTCTCTGCTCAGTGGAGAGCCTGCTTCCCCCTGTCTCTCCCCCTGTCTCTCCGCCTGTCTCTCCGCCTGCCTCTCTGCCTCCTTGTGATCTCTGTCTGTCAAATAAATAAATAAAATCTTAAAAAAAAAAAAAAAACCTGAGAAGGAAGACTGAACTTCATCATACCATTTATGAAATCTTGACAAGATGTAACATCAGATCCTGAACCTTATAATTTTTAAATTAAGGAAATTATACTAAATGTCCTCTAAATTTCTCATCTAGCTTTAACTATTCCTGCCAATTTTAAAGACCCACAAACCAATTATAAAAGTATAGGACAGAGGTGATATGGGACTTGGAATTTAAATTGATATTAAAGTAGTTTTAAGCCAAATTGTAACATTGTTTCCTAAAAGCTTAATCTGACTTATGGTGAATCGATAGGCATATGGTGTCCTGAATAAGAAAGGAGAATTTTGTCTATTTCTTACTTGTTTGTCCTTTTTGGCACATAGGAAAAGTCATACTCTGTTGAATGTTATTGTTAAAGTTAGTTCATTTAATTGATAAAAATTAAGTAGACAAGAGTCTTCTATAATTGCAAGCATAATTAGAGAAGGATTGATTGACTGGGTCTAGTGTCAAGTTCATTGCATGAACTAGATAAGAAGATCATCATTAAATTTCATTTCACTAAATAAATAAATAAATAAATAAATTTCACTAGCAGCTTTTGAAAGGTGTGATATTAATGATAGCCAAAATTGTCACACAGGATCTATATAATACAGACCTAGAAGGGCATGGAGAATTTGGACCTTTATAGATGCAAAGCAAGCAGAAAAAAGCTGGGCATATTCTGTAGTTTATATATGGCATGTGAGTTTTAGAATCATAACAAAACAGCACCCTTCTTTTCCACCTGACTTGAGAACCAACAGAAAAATAAAAGAAAAAGCCTACAAGGACCAAAAGATTATTTATAGCTGATAGAACTTGTAACATCTCAAACATATTGAGTGTTTCCAGGGTCAAAATACTATTCTAAGGGATTTTCATGTTAACTCATTTCATCGTCATTAAATCCCCATGAGAGGTAATATTTTACCTTTTTACATGTATACAAAACTGAATCAGGGAGATATTAAACAATCTGAGGTCACAATACTGGTAAATTGCAGAGTTTAGATCTGAACCATGGCTGTCTGCTTCCAGGTTACTCCCTCTTCATCATTATGCTTTACTCCTTTTCTAATATGAGAGACTGTGCCTTCATGTATGGGCAAGTCCTAATTCTGAGTCCCAGTTAGGGACTGCTGCCCATCAAGCACAAACAGTTCTGGCTGGAACAGAACTCACGCACAGGGAAAGAGACTGACCCTGGCAAAAATTCAGAATGGGGAAAAGGAGCCAAATGTGTAATGTATGTGGAAAGCTTACTCGCAAGAGAAAGGAAGAGGAAGGTGAGAAGCATATATCCATTTCATTTCTCCAAATCATTAATCCAATTAATTTTCTCTTCCTCCCTGGAGAAGAGAGTGAAAAGATGGAGAAAAGAAAGTGTATTACATTTCTGGTACTACCTCCCTGTGGAAGACAACCAATAATGAAGTGTCCTCTACTCTTCTACCTGCTTACTACCTTCTTCAACCTTTCTGTCTTCTTAAATTGGGCTTAAACCTATGGCCAGACAGGGCTGTGGGGAGATCAGCATTGCAGCAGGACAAACCCATTCTCTCACCTTCGTGAGGGAACCAGTCATTTATCTGTGGGTATCTTCCCGGAACCACTGGTAGGGATTTGAGATTTTGTCTGCAGAGGACTCCCAAGTAGGTATGAATAACTCCAAATCAGTGACTTCTGTGCCTACCAAAACAGATGCCATTCAAACAAGTCTTTTCTTTCTATAATTGAGTATTCCCACCCAGGGGGTTACCTCTCATTGTTCCATCATTTAAATAGTCCATAAGTGGGTTTGTTTTCATCCTTATCCTTCTTGGTTTTTGTTTAATATGCCTTATCTTTATTGTTTGTTTCCTAGAGTCTGAAATCCAAAAATTCCATGGCCATAATCTCTCAGGCAAAAGTAATAGCTCTATAATACCTTTCTTGAGTCTAAACAAAGAATCAAATTTTGGACAGCTGACCTACTTCAGCAGACTATCAACAATTTAAATTTAAGTTTGAACTCAGCTCTACACCACATTATCCACAACTGAAAGAGTCATCTGCACAGTAGCATCTGATCAAGGTCTCCAGGGTCTGTGCTGTTACTGAAGAAAGTTGTTTTTGACAAGTACATAGCCTACTGCTCTGAAACTGCATATTCTTACTTTCCATAAAGCTAATAGACTCCAACTGTCTTGAGGCAATTTGTTTTGCTAAAAGAGGGAAAAGTCTATAAGCAAGTAATTTAAGGTGCAGGGTTAGTTGCCCTGCCTATATAAAAATAGTCACAGGGATGCCTGGGTGGCTCAGTTGGTTGAGTCTGCCTTTGGCTCAGGCCATGTTCCCAGGGTCCAGGGATCAAATCTCAGGTCAGGCTCCTTCCTCAGTGGGGAGCCTGCTTCTGCCTTCACCTGCCTCTGTCCCTGCTTGTGCGCACTCTCTCTCTCTCTGACAAATAAATAAATAAAACAAAATAAATAGTCACAGTCCTGTTATTAAGCCAAGAGGAATATCAGTGAATCCCCCCTGCCAAAAATAATTCTACAGAGGCAAACATTCAAGTTAATGTAATGTGCCCAAGTTGCAATAGTTAAAGGCTATATGTCTGGATATAAGAAGACATTGTGTGACTCAATATAGTAACATCTACATATAGACAAGATAGAAACACATTAAATTTTAAATAAATAAAGTCACCGGGCTATACATTATATACCCAGGATTTACTTATCTTACATATGGAAATTTTTACTTCTTGACCATATTCATCCATTTCCCTCACCCCCTCTTGCTGCCTCTAGAAACCATCAATCCATTTTCTGTATCTATGAGTTCAGTCTTTTTAGATTCTATATATAAGTGAGCTCATATAGTCTTTGTCTTTCTCTGTCTGACTTATTTCACTTAGGAGAACGGCCTCAGGTTTCATCCATATTGTCACAGATGATAGGATAGCCTTGCTTCTCATGGTTGAACCATATTCCTATATACATATATATACACACACACACACACACACACACACACACACACACACACTTACATACATACACATACCACATTTCCTTTATCCATTCCTCCATCAGTAGACATTTAAGTTGTTACCATGTCTTGGTTATTGTAAACAATGCTACAACAAACATAGGGGTGCAGTTATCTTTTCTAGATAATGATTTTATTAATTTCAGATATACACCCAGAAATGGAATTGCTGAATCAAATGGTAGTTCTATTTTAAATTTTTTGAGGATACGCCATACTGTTTTCCATAGTTGCTGGACCAAGTTATGTTTCCACCAACAGAGCACAAATTCCTTTTTCTCACATCCTTATCAGTCCTTGTTATCTCTTGTCTCACTCTAACAGTTTTGAGATGATATCTTTGTCGTGATTTTGTATTGGATTTCCCTGATTATTAGTGATGTTAAGCACCTCTTCATGTACCTGTTAGCTACCTGTATGTCTTCTTATATATTTTGGATATTAATCCCTTGTCAAATAAATGATTTGCAAATATTTTCTCCCATTATGCAGGCTGCCTTTTCATTTTGTTGATTTTTTATTCTGTGTAGAAGGTTTTTAGTTTGAAAAGCCCCACTTTATTTTCTTTTGTTGTTTGTGCTTTTGTGTCAAATTCAAAACTAATGTGAAGGAGCTTACCACCTATATTTTCTTTGAGGATTTTTATGGTTTCAGGCCTTATGTCCATGTCTTTATTTCAATTTGAGTTGATTTTTTTGTGTGGTATAAGATAAGGGTCCAGTTTCATTGTTCTGGGTGTGGTTGCCCACCTTTTTCAACATCATTTATTGAAGAGACTATCCTTTCCCCATCATATATTCTTGGCTCCTCTGTCATAAAGAAGTTGACAATCTGTGTGTCGGTTTAATTCTTAATGTCTCATTTCCTTCAATCATCTTAGAAGTGCAAACGCTTCACATATTTTTTGTTCCTCCAAATTTCATTCCCTGCTTATTTATCAATATTCTGGGTCCATGCAGCAAAGCTTGAACTTTTAAATGAACTTGTCTCCCATGTTTCAGGTCTTCTTTTTTCCCCTTATAAATTCAAACCCCTTGTAAACTTATGTTATGAAGCGTGGACAGAAATGAGATGCATCGCATGTGACCACTTGCTCCCTCCCTCACTGAGTAAGTATTATTGGAGCTCTCTAGATACAAAAGGAAATAAAAGGAGAAAGAAAAGCATTATTCCGTCATAACAAAATACTATTAAAGTCCGGCATGTAAAAATACTGAATACCAAATCAAGGAAGGCCCCCGCCCCAAAAAAGGGAAAACAAGGAGGTACAGAATTAAATGTTCAAATACATCCTCATTCCTTTAAACTACTACATTTTTACATGACTTAATTTCATATCAGCAAGCCCTGTACCTAAATTCTGAAGATAATTTAATAAAGACTTTGTAGACAGTGAAGGTAATCAAGGAGAATGGATTCTTACTGTTTGTGAGCAAACTTCAGGCCTCAATGAGGTGTAAACATGCAAACAGAATAAAACAAATAAACAAACAATTGAACAAACAAAACCAAAGGGCCATTTCAAGACAGTGCAACTAAAAGATTATAAACATGGTTAAAAAATTCAAAAAGATCACATTTCCTGAGCAGTTTAATATGAAAAATTTGAAACTTCAGAAAGGCTAATGGAATTATACAATTGTTATTTACAACTGTTAACATGTAGCCATATTTGCTTCTACATATAACGAAACCACTGAAAACAGGTTGTTGACATTGTGTCTAGAATCATTTTCTCCTAAGAATAAGACATTTTCTTATGTAACCACAACACCATTATTTCTTTGAACAAATTTAAGACTTTCCCAAGAATTTTATAATAGATTTTTTTTTTAATTTTCACACAATGACCCAATCATAGGTTGTTAAGTCTTTTTTTCCCCCCTTTAATCTAGACAGTCATCTCTTGTTTGTTACATAACATTAACATTTGGAAGAATCCAGGACAGTTGTCTTAATTTAGAGTGTTCCATATCCTGGATACTCCTCAGGGAGTATTTTGATTTATTTTTTATCCTCTCTATTTCCTAGAAACTGGAAATTAAGTCAAGAACATTTGCTAGTCCAGAAATGTACAATAACTGGCATTTACTTTCAATGCACCATAGAGGAAATCTCTGATTGTTCCTATACTTATCCAAACACTGAGAAATCCATGTGACTTGGAAGGACAGAGTCTCAGGTGTGGTTGCAATGATTTTTTTTTTTCCAAATGGCTATTTAGTTGTCATATTTCATTTATTGGAAATCCCACATTTCTCTCTGTGATTTGAAATGCAGATTTATAGTACACTAAATGCTTCTTGATACCTCTGTCTAGCCTGGATATTCTATTCTGTTGCATCTGTCTGTAATATCACTTGGTTTTAAGTACAGTGTAACATAGCATTGTATAATATAGCACAACGTAATATATTTTATATTTGATGCCGCCACATCTCCTTTATACTTTTTCTTCTGCAGGGTTTTCCTAACCATTATTGCTTATTTATTTTCCTATATAAATTGCAGAATCAGGTTGCTAGCTTCAGAATAAAAAGTACTTGTGGATATTTTTATATGAGATTGTGATAAATGTATATATTAACTATGGGAGAATTGACAGTTTTATGATGAGCTTTCTTATCCAAAACAAAGATGTTTATTTTCTCAAAACTAGTTCTGTAACTCTCAGATTTTTAAAGTTTCTCCACATGCAAGTTTTGTACATTTCTCATTAGGTTTATTTCTAAGTATTTTATCTTTTTTGTTGCTGTTGTTATAAATGAAGTCATCTCTTTCATTATATTTAGTAACTACTAGTGTTTGTATAGGCAACTATGGCTAATTTTTGAATATTTTATATTCTTCTTTAAAACTAAATTTTCTTACCATTTGTATTAGTTTCAATATTAAACCTTCTGGTTTTTTTCAGACATAAAATTATATCACCTTCAAGGAGATATTTTTTTAAAAAGTTTTTTTTAATATTAAAGCCTTTAATTGTTTTCTTCATTTTGGCTGCAAAGTCTGGTATCTTCAAGGCAACATCAAAAAGGAATAGAGATAGGAACATGCTTGTCTTGTTCTTGATTTTAGCAAGCACGACTCTAGTATTTTTCCATTAAGTAGAACAATGGCTTTTGGGGTAAGGTATATATATACTATAATTTTAAGGAAGTTTTAATTAATTGTTTATTTAATAGTACTTTGAATCAAAAATAGGTGTTGGGGCACCTGGGTGGCTCAGTGGGTTAAAACCTCTGCCTTCGGCTCAGGTCATGGTCCCAGGGTCCTGGGATCGAGCCCCACATTGGGCTTTCTGCTCAGCAGGGAGTCTGCTTCCACCTCTCTCTCTCTCTCTCTCTGCCTGCCTCTCTGCCTACTTGTGATCTCTGCCTGTCAAATAAATAAATAAAATCTTTAAAAAAAAAATAGGTGTTGGCTCTTGTTTAAGTCTTCTCTAGTACAAAATATAATCAAATGTTTTATTTGTTCTCTTTATGTTTATTAACATAGATAATTACATTAATGGATGTCCTAAAATTGAAACATTTTTAAATTTGTGAAATAAATTCCCATTTGGTTATGATATATAATTTTTAATATGTCTGTTTAATTCTCTTGAGTAATATTTTGTTTAGGATAGCTCCAAAAGTGTGACAGGTAAAATTTGGGGTTCAATTTTTCTTTTTTTAAGGATTTTTCTCACTATTTTCTGGAATAGTTTAAGAGTATTGGGATTATATGGTATTTGAAACTCTGATAGAACTCTATAGGGAAAGAATCAAGACTTGGTGATTCTTGTGGACAGTTCTTTAGTAAATTTCTCCATATTTTTCCACTAGTATTTGGTTGTCTTAAACATCTGTGTCTACCAGGATGTTTGGATAAATTACAATTCCCTGGAAAATTAATCATTTTATGCAGATTTTCCAATTTCTTTAAGTCTCATGATATTTTTTTTTAAAGATTTTTATTTATTTATTTGACAGAGAGATCACAAGCAGGCAGAGAGGCAGGCAGAGAGAGAGGAGGAAGCAGGCTCCCTGCTGAGCAGAGAGCCCGATGTGGGGCTCAATCCCAGGACTCTGAGATCATGACCTGAGCCGAAGGCAGCGGCTTAACCCACTGAGCCACCCAGGCGCCCCATGATATTTTTATATCTTGTTTTATTTGTTTTGCATGATTGTTTATTCTCTCTTTTCCCCATTTAGAAAATTAGATTAACCAGTGTTTTAGAATTGTCATCATTTCCTTGTCCTATGTTCTAACATTTATTTCCTCTCTTGCTCATATAGTTTCTTCTGCTTTTAAAAATATAATTACTTTTTTCTAGTTTAGACAAATTAATTATAATAATTTATTTCCATTTTTTTGAGGATTTTTAAAAATTTAAATTCAGTTAATTAACATATATTATTCGTTTCAAGGATACAGGTTTATGATTCATCAATCTTTATATAATAACCAGTGCTCATTCCAACGCATACCTTTCCCAAAGTCTCTCACCCAGTTACCCCATCCCTCCACCTTCTCCCCTCCAACAACCCTCAATTTGTTTCCTTTTTATTTTTTAACTAAACATATTAAAAATAATAAAAACAATTATACTATCTTTTGGGGCAAGCTGTGGTGTTGTGCTTTTTGTAGATGATCCAGAGATTTAAAAAACCATGTTTGTAGATGATCCAGAGATTTAAAAAACCATGTTTGTTGCTTGAACCTAACACTGCTCTAAGAAGTAAAATCTACGGAGAAATTTTTAAAAAGGTATGTTTGGTCCACCCATAAGTGACTACATATTACACAAAGTGAGCCTGGTTTGGAGTGGATAAAGAGAGTATGCATTATTGTCTGATGGTTGATCTGATCATCTCCCAGATGTTGATTTAAACATCAGTTTGATGGTACGGAGTTGCACACGCTTTTGACATTAGCATACTCAACATAATTTTTATTTTATGTGTCTGAATGGTTATGATGATGTTCTGTCTCTCAGACAAATAGAAGAGAAAACATGGTAAAAATGGTATAAAACCCAACTTTTTAAAGGCTGTATTAAGAATTTTGTGATGCTGGGGTGCCTGGGTGGCTCAGTGGGTTAAGGCCGCTGCCTTCGGCTCGGGTCGTGATCCTGGGGTCCTGGGATCGAGCCCCGCGTCGGGCTCTCTGCTCAGCGGAGAGCCTGCTTCCCTTCCTCTCTCTCTCTGCCTGCCTCTCTGCCTACTTGTGGTCTCTGTCTGTCAAATAAATAAATAAAAAAAAAAAAAAAGAATTTTGTGATGCTAACAGTAGAGATTATATATGAGTATATAAATTTACACCATATTATTTCTTTTGGGTACTTAATATGAAAAAATATCCATGAAGTTGGTCACTTGTAGCTTACCCATCCAACATTCACCAATGTGGACTGAGTTTATAGTAAGCTCATTCATTATTACATTTTGCCCTCCAAATAAGAAAGAGAGAAAAAGTAGAAAAACTGAGTCTTTTTTCTTTTTTTTTTTTCCTACCGAGAGCTTAGGTTGGTGACTGAAAAAAAATACTATTGTAAGTTTTATTTCTGGAACCAAAAAAAAAAAAAAACCAGTGAATAAGAAAATGAATATTTTATATTTCATCTGCCAAGAACTCAAATCCCAAATGGCATAGCATATGCACCTAAAGACAGTTATTATGGCCATATAGTATTTGGTCTGTAACAATATAGCATTATAGCATTTATTAAAAATGTTCAGTTGTTAATGTTTAAACTCATTCTTCCTATATTTATCATTATATATATATCTATATGTATCTCTCTCTATATATGTAATATACAATTTCATTATAAATATATATAGTTATATATCAGGTATTTTGTGTGTGTGTGTGTGTGTGTGTGTGTGTGTGTGTGTATACTCCAAATTCAAAGGCATCTTCTTTGTATGAGGCCTATTTTAGAGCCGTGAGTTAATGATGAGCTAAAATGCCCTGTGCTATATATTGTTTCCTAAGCCATTGTAGGACAGATTCGATTTCAGCACAGAGTCATTTCCAGCTGTGTCAAGCTGTGTACTGAATCTGCTAGTACTCAAGTATGGCTCACAGTGAAATACTTTGCCCTGACCAGAATGAGATATATCTTCCACCAAGCATTCCTGGCTATGGAATTTTAAAACCAGGAGCAAATCAGACTAATTCAAATTCATCTGGACACATTTGATACAATATACAGGAAGATCTTTTCCTCCCAGTTAATCTACTCACATGCAGAAACTCTGAGCTCCAGTACCAAAAGATTTATGGTTTCCAGAACAGTCCGTATGTATTCTGCCTTCTCTTGGCTCAAGATATCCCCTCTATGTGCAATGCTCCTCTTCACTCCTTTTGCCTTATTCCCACCATAATAAGCAGAATTTGTTTCTCTTAGAGTGAAGACTCACCTATCAAAGAGTACATGGTGCTAAACCCTTAGTAGCTTGGGTTGGGATTCTCCCATGAGTGCTTGCCACAGGCTTCATTAAGTATCCATACGCCATAGATAATTCAAGCACTATTTGATGCATTGGCCCACTGGTAGAGCTTTTTGCTCTGCAACTCATTCAAGGACTCCATTCAAAGTTGGGGAGTCTCACCTAAGGCTGGTGCTTTATAATTTACTTGGCAAATGGATCAATGTGATATATTTGTCTCCAAGGTTCTAAGAGAACCCCTTAAGGATTGTGCCTTCCTTCTAAGTATAATATGGTATAACAGTTTTGCTCTGACTCTGGTAGTGATATACCAAATTGTTATAAACCACTGGTTTCCTCCATCCTCAAGAGTGCCACAGGCATGGCAGAGTCCTGGAAAATTTGAATGGTGTCTGGTTGATCCTTGGCATTGGCAAGAGGCTATCAATATAGTAGAGCAGAGGGATGTCCTGTGATATGATGAGATCATCTAAATTCTTGGAGATTGAATTATGAAAGAGAGCCAGAAAGTTCACATAGCCCTCAGAGAGGAGAGTGATAGTGCTGTGCCTCTGTTTGGTGAGGGGGAACTTATTCTACTGTTCTCTGATAATGGCATAGATGGGGGTGGGGTGGGGAAGTCAGCTTGATACCAGCATTCCAGGGCTATGTTGTCCATATGTTGTTAACTCCAAAAAAGGGACAACATATAGAATAATAATTACAATTTTTTTACCATCTGATGAAACTTGTGAAATTGACTGTCATTTTCTATTTTACCTATTTAATTTGCTCATAGCCCCAAAAGAAAAATTAGATGGAATTGTGGTAAGAATCACTAACCTGAAACTTTCATTTGATAGCCCTCATCTTCATTATTTCACCAGGAATGTAGTATTGGTTTTTGTTTGCTATTTTGGTAAGTGACATTATTATTTCTAGGGGTTTGCACTTGCTTCTTGATACCATATTATCAACTCATACCATGTCCAGAAGCCAGTGTGGGAGGTTTGCCAGTAGCTTATTTCAACTATGCGTTCAGCAATTAAAGAAATAGCCAGAGTCTGGTTTTATAGACACCTTGGACTTATTCATTGATTTTGCTTAAGACAGTAAGTTACTTATCACCTGAACTTCATAACTTGACTCTGAAAAGTGGACCCAAGTGATGGTTTTTGTTTTTGTTTTTGTTTTTCCCATAGAGATTAGCATTTGCTCAGAGCTGCAAGTGATTGAGGATTTACTTTCAGTCCATGTACAGATTCCCTGGCAGACGTTGACAGATCCTTTTAAGATGGCTGTGAGGAGGGTTTGGAGTCATAATTTCTCTGCTATCACAGTGTAGTTGTTGATAGCTTTATAGGCTCTGCTTTATGCAAAAGGCTCTCAGTCTGTAAACTAAGTCAAATCTGGGGACTGGGTCACTCAAGTTAAGCCTATGTTCACCTGAAGTCTGGTGGTTAAGAAGTGTTGCCATGTAGCTTCTGGCACTCTGGGATCCAATCATCCCCACCAAAATTAAGGAATACCATGTAAGTGGAGCATTTCCTAAATTTATCCTTGGTTTCTAGAAGATAGCCAGTATAGATTTGATTGGCTGGCTGACTGGTTGGTTGATTGGTTGGTTGGTCGGTTGAATGCTGGCTCTCTCTTCTCTCATGTATTTCTTAAGCCTTAGTGAAGGATTGTCCTCTAGATACTCCAAGGGGATATATATGTATTTGGCCTAATATGTCAGCTACACATGATAAATGTACCTTGCTTTCTGCCTGAATATTTAGATTTCATTCTTTATATTATACCCTGAAGTTTCTGGCTTGTCAGCTAGTCTGCCCTTGAGTCTAGATCTCAGTCTACCAGTTCAGCATCTACTATAATCATTCACAGCTGTAATCCTTTGAATACAGACTCTCTGATGAAGTTTTCCTAAACTTGGCTCAGTATAAAATTCTGTTCCTTCTACCTACTCTGGCCAAAAATTTCTAGACATATTCTGTTGATGTAAATTAGCAACATCTTACAGGTTTGGTATGTGACTGCCCTTGAAAGTCAGACTTGATGGTTAAGCATCTGACTTTTGATTTCAGCTCAGGTCATGATCTCAGGGTCCTGGGATTGAGCCCTCCATTGGGTTCCAAACTCGGCACAGAGTTAGCTTGTCCCTCTCTCTCTGCTCCTTCCCTTACCTCTCTCTTGAATGAATAAATAAAACAATCTTTAAAAAAATTCAGAGTTAATTATTGTCCCCATGGAGTATGCTGAGAGGTGGCAGCCGGTGAGGATTAATAGCTTCTCTCTATAAGACAAATCGTCAAGTTAAGTCATTTTAGGGTCCAAGCCTAAATAACTTGAACCTCACCAGACCCAAAAGGGTTTGTTTCTGCTGGCAATGGCAATTCAGCAAGGTTCCAGGGCTGGCAAACTCTAAATCATGCACATCTCTTTGAAGTTCTTAAATTTTTGCAGTTTACCTCTTTGCCAAACATTTCCCAACTTTCATTCAGAAGAACTAGCCAATCTATGCATCCAAATTTGTGGTGAAATAATAGCATTTTGAAGCAGACCCAGATTCTGATTTAAAGGTAGGTCTACACTGAAGTGAGAAGAGGTAAGAAATTATTTGGGGCTGGTCATAGAAGCTTCCCTGGCCTCCTGTCCATAGTTCAGTTGAGGATTGAAAACTATGAATTTGCCATTTACTTTCTTTAAACTCTCCATTGCATTCACATTTCTGGTATTCATTTGTGGAATAAGGATCCACAGTGACAGCCACTTGTCCAGCAAATCTTTGCCTTCAGTCATCCTTTATGTAATCAAATATAACGTCTGCTATGGGTCCTTTGGACTGCTATGCTAACAGGATCATCTTTGCATTCACACCTAATTGGTTTGAATGAATAGAATTAAATTCCCACGTCCTTTTATCTCCTACCTACAACCCTTGCTGGTTTCAATTATAGTGTCAATCAGGGTTTAGTTTTAGAAAACAAAATATACGATGACAAGTTTGAACAATACACATTTCCTTAAATTTTAGAAAATAATTTCTAGAATTCTAGAATTCCAGAAACCGATTCGAACTGAACACTCAGGACTGACACCAAGACATCTATACTCTAGAACCTGACCACCAGTTTGCATTACTGTCACCAGTATGGGGAAGCTATTAATATCTAGAAAATGCTCTGGTCAGGAAGTAACTGCAACTGCAAATCTTCTTAGAAAACTCATGAACCTGGGTGCTTGGATGGCTCAATTGGTTGAGCAACTGCCTTCAGCCCAGGTCATGATCCCAGAGTCCCAGGATCAAGTCCCGCATCAGGCTCCCCGCTCCACGGGGAGTCTGCTTCTCCCTCTGACCTTTTCCCCTCTCATGTTCTCTCTTGCTGTCTCTCTCTCAAATAAATAAATAAATAAATAAAAATCTTTGAAAAAAAGAAAAGAAAGAAAACTCATGAACCATGCCACACTGTCTGAGTAATACTCAGAGAAATGACATAGTTCACCTCCCTCTAGACCCCTAGGAAGCCAGTGACTAGATGGATACCAATATCTCCGCTCATCCTGACACAGAAAAACCTAATGACCCATTGACTGCCTACCAGCAGGAACTCAGAAGCAGCAAAAATGAACCCTTCTTCCACCCTCCAGAATTCATAAAAATAATCTAATTGACCAGACATAAACCATAGTTTGTAAACTACCTTCAGGGAAATCTGGGAAATGAAGTTTTTTTTGCTTTCTCTCTTTTAAAGTTAAGGAAAGCATAGAAAACAGTTGTGTCCCAATTCACCATGTTCACCACGTCAAGGGAAGAAGAACAGATGTCAATACTGGGAACATGTACAGCTGTTTCTGGCACCAGGGATTACAGATGTGGGAAAGCTCTTCATCTCTACATGCCTCACAGCTTTTCTTATATGAAATAAAATTAAATCATATACCTCATAAGGACATTGTGATAAGTCGATGAGACGATACTGAATGCCATGGCATAATTGCTGCTTGTGATCTCATTGCCCAAGGGGAGCTGAAGCATTACCTCTGCCTGCACAGGTACTCCTTGTGTTTTCTTCTCCTCCTACTCTTCCAACCACCACAAAACTCAGCATATAACCTCCTCTAAATTTCACACTAGCTAATATTAGAAACATTTCCTTAGCAGATATTAAATCAGATAATAAATCAATCAGATCCAAAATGGAACATTTGCCTCCTTCCACCCTCCACTCTCTGAAGTAGCTGGCCTGATGGTCAACCCATGTGTGCCAGGAACAAGAGCTGTTTACAGGTAGCATTCATGCTGACTGATCAGTGCCTTTGCCCTGTTATTGTTGGGTATTTTGATTATCCCTTGTGGGTAGATATTACTAATGAATTAATATGGTCCTACAGAAAAGAAATTGATTAGAGAGCAAAGTGATCAGGCAGCTTCTGAATATTAAGAGTGGAGAAGGATGAACAGACGTGATCCAGCTCCCAAATGAACCTTCTTCCCCGTAAATTAAAACTATCTTCTCTACAATTTAAACTGATTTCTTACATTGCTTTACAATTCCCTGGGCATCTTCCTATATGCTATTGTATTTGACCTTCATTACCATCCTGTGAACTATGAAGTGGGAGTTGCCACTTGTTAGAATACCATCCTATATCCCTGCCTGCCTATTGCACTAGACATGAAGTACTTATTCTTTGGATTTTCCTGCTTTGTGTTGGAGTTATACCAGAAAAAGATTTCTCTCTGTATATAGGTGGTAGAACCTTATAGAAAGAGGGTTTTTTTGGATGTTGTTGTTTTGTTTTGTTTTGTTTGGTTTGGTTTTTTGTTTTTTTTTTTTGGTATAAGAAAGTAGTACTTCTCTTAATTGTGATCTCAGTAGTAAGTACTAGGTAAGGGAAGATTAAGAACTCATTCTTGTGCTTCAACAAAGAAGCCAAGATATCTATGAAATCGTTTCTGTGTCATGATTCAGTAATAACTCCTGAAATATGCAGACAGCTTAGGAGCTAACACATAAGAAAAATATAATTTGTATCGATTCTTTGATATATGTATATGTGTGTGTGTTTATATCTGGAGCCCCCCTTCTTTCATTTCCTTCAAGAGGAGATCCCTCCATCCCTGGGTGCCATTCACTGAAGGCAGCATTAGAAACATAGGTGTATATGTATTCTATGTTTTTATAATGTTGGTATCATTTTTATTCTCCCTTGATACTTTACAAGTTCTTTGGAAGACTTTAGCCTTCTTTTGTTATGCTAAGTAGAAACAAGGGAAGATATTCATGTGTACGAGATCGGATAATTGAAGTGTGTGTGTGTGGGGGGGGTGCCAAGGTATATTTTCTCCTAAAAATGTAACTCAACACAAGAAAGTCAGTGTTACAGGGTCAGTTCTTCCACACTACTTGAAGACCAAGCTTTTTACTCTTTGTATGATAAAACTCATCAAGAAGTATATACCCATTGCAAATCCTTGGTGTTTCCTGGTGTTGTTTAATACTCAATACATTTTTATATACTAATTTTTCTAGCTCATGAATAAAAAGATCAAAACTCAAAGGGGTAAATTTCTTTTATGAAGTCACCACAGCTAGTGTATGTCAGAACCAGGAATAAAACCGTGAAGTTCCAATGTTCATACTCTTGCAGAAAAAAAATTCTGGATTTCTTTGCTTTTCTTCCCTCCTCTTCTAGCTTTTGTAATACAGGTACACATCTATTTCTGCATTTAGGAAGAGGTGTCATTACTCATATTTCTCCTAGTTTGAGGAAGAGAATTAGGGGAAAATGGTATGTAGTGAGATCAAAGAATAATTGATTTTTAAGACTGGAAGCATGGAAAATCCTGTATAGAAGCCACAAAACTGAGGGAGTAGAACAGGATCATAGGATTTCTATATAAAGATGTGATTGGCAATTAAGAGATGGTCACAGATGACCTTCGGAAGATTAGCATCAGTGGTGGGATGTATCATAAGTTTAATTGTAGTGGAGTGAATAAAATGAAGGAGAATGATAATAAACAGTTGCCCTTTACTATTTTTTAAGAAGATTCAGATCAAAGATAACTTCCTTAGTAAAGACTTGTGTGTGATCAAACTCCTATCAGTTAAAATATCCATTTCAGTTACTCTTCTTATTTATAACTTACTGGCTTAAAATATTATTATTATTTCCTATGGAAAAGTTTGTTGACGGGCTCCATGGTGATTCATAGCTGAGATCCCTCATGGTTTACTGTCTGATAACAGCTGGGGCTGCATTTAGTTGAAGACTGAGACATTTGGTCGAAGTCTGGGCATCCAAGATGGCTTACTCACATGAATGGCAGCTAAATCTGACTCCTGGCAGCCTTATTTATGACATCTTCATGTAGTTCTCTAACAGTATGGCGAAATCCTAAGGAATCCTCCCAAAGGTGAGTGTTCCAATTATCCATATAGAAGCTGCAACACTTTTGACCTGTGTTCTCCATAGTCATGCAGTATCACTTTTGCTACATCCTGTTGGTCAAAGTAGGTCAGAATCTGTTACATTTCCAGTAGAAAAACACTCTGCATAAATGTTGAATGAAAACTATCATTAGTGACTCTCCTCTGTTCCAAAGTTGGTTTTCAGATAATACTGTTTTGAAGGACACAAGGCAGTGGATTGTGATCTAAATGTGTAATTTAATACAGTTTTTTAAAGAGTTGATGTACATGATCAATATGCTATTTTAGAGGACTACGTTATATTCTGTAGAGAAAAGAGATAGGATATAAGGAACTAAGAATGTTCTCTCATTTATTCACTTAAATTCTATTCCCAAGCCTCGCTGACATCCTGTTAATGTAATCGTGTCCAAGAAAGCTATCAAGACCAATAAAATGAAAAAGAGTGTTGAGTTCAATGCCTCTGGCCAAAGAAAAATCAATGTATCCATATGAAAAAAACAACCAAAGTGATCAAAGAAATGAGACAGTCTTGCCAGCCTTCAAGAAAGGGCAAGACTCATCAGTAAGACAAGCAAAGGGACAAATATATTACATGGGGCTAAGTATCTGTTGAAATGCAGTGTTAAGAGAAGTCCTGTAGAGGAAGGGTCCATTTGGTCTGTGCAACACTATAGTGTATTGAGCTCTTATTTTGAACACATAAATAGCAGAGAGGAAGCATGATGGATTTTTCTTTCTTTCTTACACGTGCACTCCAATGCCCAGACTTGCTGTAGCATTGTGCTCCCAGTCAATAGTGCCCTTGTAGCTTGTTTGTTTAATTGATTACCATGCTATGTCAACCTTCACGACCTAAGTGTCAAATATTTGCAGACTGGAACACATAGTGTTTGGCGCCACTTGGTCCTTCATGCAATGCTGCTGCAGATGCTGAAGTGTACATACTACATTTAGCCAGACAAAAAGCCAAATTTATTAAATTAAACAGTCATGTCTGTAGACTGCCTCAAGTCTATCAACATTACTGACAATTGCGATTTCAAAGAAAACAAACAAAAATACCAGTTCCCAACTCATTTATATTGCCAAACGATTGTTTTTGATTAATTTACTCGCAGTATTCAGAGATTCAACAGAAGGAGGATATTTAAAAGGGATAAATACTTGTTCTCTGTTTTTGAAGGTATCTTCTTCATACCTGTTCCGCCTCTAAATATTCACCTGCAATGTATTTTGCTCCCTTTGAATGGAAAATAGGAAGTAGAAAATTGGTGGAAACATGTTACTGATTTGCACCTTTTGTTTGGGGTCCACACGCTTAATAATTTTCACTTTGACTTGAACATGACATCAGCATCTCAGTGCTTCCATGATAAGTATTGGTGGGGTGGGATCTGTCAGAGTGAGAGGAGAGCCACCTGAAAAAGTGAGGCTGGCCTGGTAATGCTTCCAAGGGAGCACACAGGCAGCCCCAGAGTGCAGACCACCAGCCTGGCATGCTCACACTATATGTGGTGGTTTGTTTTCCTGCCAGCTTTCCGTGTTCCCCACATTGTTCACATAGGGCCTCAAGTTTGAATTAGGCCCTCTCTAGAGGTTAAGAGGAGATGAGGGTGGAGGCACAGGGAAAAGGAGATGGCTGGTACAACTTTGGTAGCGAATCTTTAGGAGCTTGTGGTGTAGGAAAAAAAAAGACTCATTGCACTGAGTTGGCAGCAACCCTATCCCACTGGAGGGAATATATTCAAGTAGGTGAATTAATTTTCCCAACATCACTGAGAGTTGTGAAACAGGATGTCCCATCTGGGTGTGTCAGACTTCAAAGTTCATAATTTTTCCATACTTCCAAAATACTGCCCAAAGAAGTATAAATGATATTATAATAAGAGTCATCTACCAAAAGTGACAACTGGGGATTTCATACACTGGATGCAAAACTTTTTTTTCCCTTGGCATAATTTCATCAGCTTTGTGAAACTAACCAATACACCAAGGAACATCTTTATAAGCCTGACAAGGAGGAACAATTTGTGTTTATTTGTTCTATCTAGGAATCATGAACTCAGTTCACCATGGTGCTTGATACGTACTTGTTTGTTGATCTAAGAACTATATGAAGTTAAAATATAATTTTAATATCAAATGCTATTTTAAACTATTAAATTATTTTATGTGTCAGATCCTTTTTAACAATTTAAACTATTCATTTACTCCTTATAATGCAGTAGTATTTTGTTATCATTGTACAGATATGAAAATAGGTTCAGAGTTTCATTAAAAGACTAGATTCAAAGTTGGGTCCAAATCAGTCCAACCTGTTCTCTTTGCCACCATTCTATAGAACCTTTCTCATCTCTGCTCTGTGAAAGCTGATGGAGAAGAGCACTCTGTTGTGGTCACAGGACTAGGACATTTGATCTGTTAAGCTCACAATCTTGACAACTCTGATCCTCACGGTGTGGTGAGAGGGCTTCGATAATTTGGGTGGTGCTTCACCTGACCCAACAAGGCTTCCACAGGTGGCAAAAGAGACCACATCAATCACTACCCTCAGTGTTCTGAGTATCAAGCAACTCATAGTTAGTATCTAGTAAAATTGTCAGGTGGAGGCATGTTAGTGTTCCAGGTAGGGAATGTGATGACTTACAGGCACTGGTGTTACTGGGGAATGCATGGACCCCTTTGTCAGTTACCAGATAGTCTGTCATATGGATGCTGTTCTCTTCTGTTCTAATAACAAACCGTCTCACCAACTAGGGCATACCCATGGAGTAGTGAGACCATCGTCGAGTGGTTTAAGAGAACTGAAAATTTTTATTTATTTATTTATTTTTATTTTTTTTTAATTTTATTTTTTATAAACATATAATATATTTTTATCCCCAGGGGTACAGGTCTGTGAATCTCCAGGTTTACACACTTCACAGCACTCACCATAGCACATACCCTCCCCAATGTCCATAACCCCACCCCCCTCTCCCAACCTGCCTCCCCCCATCAACCAGAGAACTGAAATTTAATCGTGGGCCTTAAACCAATTTCTTCCCATCTTTTTAAAATTTTTCCCTTTTCAGTTCCAAAATCTTCATTTAAACAATAAAATTATGGTACCTGGAAAAAAAAATCTATAAACAGTTGGTAACATTGGCAAGAGCTGGAATAGAGTGTACCATCTTACAGAGAAAGAGGAAAAAAAGAACTAGCACACCTGTCTTCCAGTGCTCCAATTAGGTAATATGGTCTGAAAAACAGACTGTGCCAGGAATTTGAGCCTCTGGAATTACATGGCATCCTGTCTAGAAAGGTGACAAAGATCTTTCCCAGATAGCTCCTCAAGTTTGAAATCAGGAAGTGATAAATGCCGGTGCACACAAGAGCCCCTGTGTCTTCAGGGATGCCATGCTGTGTACTCAAGACAACTTAGGTTTTTCTTCTAAAAGTACAGTATTTCCACTTACCATCAAAGCACCTCTGATACAGATTTCTGACACCTGCCCTTAAGAGGTGGTAGCCAGTTTGGGCAAAGGGGATTTGGAACTCGCTGATTGATGCCCTTAGAGGAGATGAGGATACTAAACTTGCAAGTCTACATCGTTCATAGTGTGACATTGTTAAAGTGCTATTCATAGACTGTGGTAGGCTAAGGCAACATTGAAAGTGAGCCCAAATCTAAATATTATCTCTTAGTGTCTCTTTTTCTCACTTGTTCTCACTCAAATACACACACACATGTCCCTTTGCATTTGGTGAACAGGCAGGACTCAACACTCAGTGACAACAACCATATGAAATCTCCTATTAGAATTTTCTATAGAGCTTTAAATAACTCTAGTGATAGTCAGTTTCTTTTTTCTTGCTTTTTTGGTGGCAGCTAAAAAGGCTGCCCTTAGCCTGAACCAATTTATCAGTTTCAAAGGAAAGGATAATAAAACTGTCATTTCCGGCCATAACACCAAGGGTGCTGCTGATACCCTGATATTAGAGATTATTAAAAGTAAAGCTGTCTCTTAGTTTTTGATATCAAAAATGCTTCCAAGTCTTGTTAAGACTCCATGTTATTTTGGATAGGAAGGGGGGAAAAAAAAGAACGTAAAATGACCCCAATGGGCATTGAAGTGACTGAGCTATTAAACACCTAGCTTTGTGGGTGATTTTGTGGAGTTCTTTGATTTATCACAGATACAAACTGCCAGGAGAAAATTAATTTAAAACTCACTTCTCTCGCAGACCTGCTCAAGATACTCAAAATGTGAGAAAGGTTTACAGAAACAGGGTCAAAATAATTGTTGACTCTCTAGAGACTACCCCGGTTTCTACTCTTCTAATAACTGGTAACTTCTGACAGCCCTTTATCAACAGGACTTCTGAAAGAAGGAAGAAAGTAAATTCATTATTTATTCCTAATGCAGAAAAAGCCACAGGAAATGGTTTTGACCTAAGTACAGCAGAGTCAGAGTTAATCATTTCTTGCCTCAGCTGACTAAGTCTGAGGAGTCTGGGCTTTTCTAACGAGAGACAGTGTGTGTTATTGGAAAGAGCTTTAAAGTCAAGCAGACTGTTGCTCAAATTCTGGCTCTTCTACTCATTAGCTGTGTAAACTTGGGCAAATTATCTAATACCATTGAGCTTCCTCCTTCTTCATTAAAATAAAATTAGTGCCCACATGTAGGATTGTAGGGAGAATGCTCAAGTTTGCCACAATTAGGGCACCTGGTGAGCTCAGTTGGAAGACCATGCAACTCTTGATCTTGATTTGACCCTCATGTTAGGTGGAGATTACTACAAAAAATCAAAGTTTGCCACAATTATCTTTTTTGTTGGTATACTACTTATAAATTGCATGTTTGTATGATAACTGTCTAGACTAAGATTTTAAAGCTGGGAATAACTTCTAATAATCTTAGAGTGTAAGAGATATTTCTGGGGACCTAGGACATTTCTTAGAAATGTTTGTGTGACAATAAGAAAGTAGGCCAATCCCTCTTTCCTACTCTGCAGTGTTAATTGTATTAATTCTTCTGTGGCTGAGTAAAATTTGATTAGTAACCAGTATGTTATTTTTCCCCCTCCAACTACCCATATACTGATTGTACAAGATGGCTTGATGTCAACCTCGGAAAAAAATTGTCAGATCAATACTGGAAAATAAAGATATTAAACTCTAGATTTCTAAGTTTAAGAGCTAAAGAGGAAGGTATGCGAGAGAAAGAAACAATTTGAAAGATACAAGTAAACCATTTCTTTCTTCATCCCTTCCTCTAATCTCCTAAACCCTCGAAGATCTCTCCATGAAAGAGAGAAAACTAAATTGTTGAAAGGTTTGAAACACTTAGCAAAGGGTCTGTCAGTGTGGTCTTCCCCAAACCTGTCAAGGACTAAGCTGGGAGATGATGAGGAAATGGTGAAGTTGGGAGATAAGAGAGGAGAGAATTCTGGGCTATACTGAAAAGTTCTAGAAATCTAATAAGTAGCTAAGAGAGATTTTAGAAGTAGAGAAGGCCCACTCACTGCCCTGAGCTTCCTGTAGCACCCAGACGTCACGGGGTAGCATTCAGAATTGCTTATAAACTCAGTGGGGAGAGGAGATGATTGCTGAGATGGGAAGAGAAAGAGATTAGAGATGGGGAGGAAGAGGGAGAAAGGCAAGGAGAATGTTATTATGGGGATCAAGGGACACACTCCAGAGTCACGTGATGTGCACATTCTTCCTTGAGAATTACATGAGTCATGTCTCCTTGCTTCCATCTCAAAGGGGCTGTCTAGTGCCATTCAAGGACCCCTATCCATTAGTGGACCAAACTACCAGATAGAACAAGGCTCATCTTAAGCAGAAATCTTGGAAATAAGCAGCAGAGAATTTTTTAAAACTACAGTTATTGCTACTTTCCCAACATTGCTCTAGTAGTTTCTTAAGGCTTACCACGTTCCCTCTCCACTCACAAGTCTTAAAACCATCGAAGAAGAGAGGGGCAAGGCAACAAAAGTGCCAGAAGGAAGGTGCAAAATTAAGACGTTTAAAACACAAAACACCAAGACTTGAAGTTAGACAACTGAATTATCATAAAATAATCATAATAACTCTAACCACAACCACAGTCAGTGCCATAAGAATAAACACTGATGTGATGTCAGGTTCCAGATACTGCTGTAAATCGTTTGTATTGATTAATGCCTATAATATTCACAGCACCCTTATAATTTAGTTACTCTTGTTATCCCCACTTTATGAATGGGGAAACTGGAGCACAGTGGGATCAGTGTGACATGATTAAGGTGACAGAGCTATTAAGCGGCAGAAGAGAGTCTGAGGGACGCCTGGGTGGCTCAGTTGGTTAAGCAGCTGCCTTCGGCTCAGGTCATGATCCCAGTGTCCTGGGATCGAGTCCCACGTCGGGCTCCTTGCTTGTCAGGGAGCCTGCTTCTCCCTCTGCCTCTGCCTGCCATTCTGTCTGCCTGTGCTCGCTCTCTCTCTGACAAATAAATAAATAAAATCTTTAAAAAAAAAAAAAAAAAAAAGAAGAGAGTCTGAGCCTTAATCTGTGCCCTTAAGCACTGTATGACCGCGTTATAGATGAAGGATATATCACTGCATCTACTACCTAGTTCTCTGACTTTCAGATTGATACGTATTTTCTCAGAGTTGTGCCCATGATCACAGTAACAAAATTCCACATTTTAGGTCTTTGCTAAAACTGGAGACTCAATAGGAAAAAAAAAAAAAAAATCATGTCCAAATGGACCTTTCTAATTGGATACTGGAAGAAAGTAACCTATGATAAGTGTGACGATGGTGTTTACTCCAAGGTCCTATTTTGTCATCTGATTCTCAGAGCTGCATAAAGGATTTGCTATCGTGAAGAGTTGCTCTCAAGCCTTCTAATTTAGACCTTTTGTCTCCTGCAGTGAGCACCCATTGGGGATACAGTTATTGCCAGGTAGGCGTGACCACTCATTATCCCTAGAGAACATGTCATGGGATGATAGAAATTCACGTATGCCACAAGAAATTAAAATATAAAACATGTAAACGCATACTGATAGAGAATTTTTGTCACTCACTGTCCAGTTTCTCCTTTGGCTAATCACATCACATTTAAAAATAGATTTCAAAAATTATTTCCAGACCCTTCACTTGGTGGGGAAGGAAAAAAAAAAAAAAAAAAAAGGTTCGCCCTTGTTTTTGTTCCACAGTGGTGAAAGCTGGAGGGAGGATTTGGTTAAGAAAAGAGTGTTAGAGTCTTGCTGCGTGTTCCATTGTAGAGTAAACAGCCCCGGTCTTTTATTCAAAGCAGATCAAACCATGGCCACATTATTAGTTATTGTTTAGCTGCCTGGGTTTAGGATGAAATTACCCTGCTGCCCAGGCACCCAGCATTTTAGCTCCAGATCCAGCAGTGCTCATAACACAAGGCACAATGCTTAGTGGCACTGTCAGCCATTTAATCTAAAAAGAACATGCTGTAATCAAGTGCGGACTGTTCGACTGTGTCACTCTTGGGTCCCATTTCAGGGAGCCTAGGAAACCTGCCACTGAGTTTTAAAGGGAGAAGAAAAGAAAACACAGAAAATGCTCCAAATGGGGCAAGGGTAAATTTCCTCTACATTAAAAAAAAAAAAAAAAAAAAAATATATATATATATATATATATGCACATATATGTATGTATGTGTATGTGTGTGTGTAGTTTATTTATTTAAAAATGTAGAGAAAATTATATATATATGTATATATATACATATATACATATATATATGTTTTCAACTTATCAACATGTCTCCATTTTGAGAAAGTTGGACTGATGGCTTTATGTGTAAGTTACTATCCGATTCCCAGTTTTTCATCCATGAATCAGAAGCTCAGGAAAATCAGAAGACCCCCAAATGCAATATTTAAGCCGTCTCGGTTGCTACAACCCTTGAGAATGGGATCTAGTTCTTAGCAAGAATAATGTTACCTGCCACCTAAATAAATACTAAGATTTAGTGTGTGGAAATAATAAAGCCAGAAAGATGAAGCGGATTCTAGATATATTAAATCTGGGATCGTCTCAGATAACAGGTTTAAGCAATAAAGTGAAACTTTCATCCTGTATTCATAATGTCAGTGTTACTGTGGCAATGCTAGCTTGAAAATACAAGCCCCCATGGTTGTCTTCTTAAAAGAATTTCTTGAGTCATTTTTTGAAGTCCCTTTCAACAGGGAATGGTAATGTCACCCACTGGGGACCCTTGAGTTTTGATAGGAAGGATTCCTGCTGACATCCTAGTGTTAGGTCTCTTTTGAATAATTTGAAATCGAAGGCATTTCTGTGTGGGTAAGTACTCATTCCAAGGGGAGAGCATTGCTTTGGAAAAATCAGGCTTAGATCAAAAAAAGACTTGGATGGCTGTCCCATTTTTTTAAACTGTGGGATAGAAGACTGAGGGGTTATAGTTTGAGGAAGGCGGATGCATTGCTAGGTGTAGAATCAAAAACTGACATTTTCAAGCGCAGAATTCACTACAGACTCGAAGTGAAATAAAAAATACATAACCATTGAGTGTGCTTCTCTTCACTGTTGTGAAGAAATAGCAATCCTGTGTGTTGTATTTGGAAGATCCCAAACGTGGGATCAGAAGTCCTAGGTAGAATCCTGGATCTCTTAACTAGCTGAGTAATGAACAAATTAGTTCATCTCACTGAACCTCAGTTTACTTACCTGTATATTGCAGTTGATAAGGTGTCGTCTAATTTATACTGTTCTTATGATAACCAGAGGGAATAATACATGTGAAAATGTATGACAAACTGTAAAGAGAAACATAAATATAATGGAATTGTCATTAGGAAGTTAAAAGGTGGTGAAGGAATAAACAGGTGCTTGAATGCAAGCTTCCTAATGGTCAGGACATTATTTTGTTCAGTGATATGTCCTCTGTCCTGAGAGAACAGGCAGGCACATGTAAGTGCTCAGTAAAAAACTGTTGAGGGCAGAAATAAATCATTATCTTACTTCTGTCCAGCAGGGCTAGGAACATTGTCCTTTTACTTTTGGGATTCTTAAAAAGTTCATGCCTTTGCCAGCAATGCAAAACCAATCTAAATTTTTATTTTTTTCTTTAGTAAAATGAGAATATTATCTCACTTTTCATTCTCAAGAGAGATGATGCATTGTCAAATTTGTCTCTTTCGGTAGTGAAATATTGCAAAAAAATGTGTGTAATTCATATACACATCAAGACATCAAGTTAGGTCAATAGAAATGTTAGCAAAAATTCAAAATTCATATCTGCTGTACTAATATTACCCGTTTATAAAAATTTAGCTCATTAACAAAATGCATGATTGCTAATGGCCTTGTTAATTATGAGAGGAACCAGAAAAATAGTTGGCCTGTACACACACACACACATCAGTTCTGGTCTTTAATTTAAATTGTGACCTTACAATAACCACTAGAAAAAAAGTTCTCAGTTTTAGGATCGGAAATGTCAAACCACTCCATCACACTTTGGATAGTTTTTCCCATTTCTTGCTATGTTTCAGAAATAAAAATCCATCACTGTGGAAGAAGCTGTTTATAACAGTAACTAAGCTTGCAAAGTATGAACCATCCAATAGCAGAGTATACCAGATAGCATCAAATAAAAATTTGTGATAATTTTTGTTAGAATTGGACTGAATTTTATCTTTATGCTAGCAGGAGAGAGAGGGTTTTCTAAATTATTCATTGTATAAATAAGTATGCTGGAAAGATATTTAAAATACCTAAAAGAAATAATTGTTTTCAAAATCCCTCTAGTCTTTGAGAAGTACCATTTATAAACAATTAATTGACATACGACTCTCTACCATCCTTATGTATGTATGAAAAACAAGATGTCTAAAGACCTCTCAGAAAACAAGTTGTCTCTTCTTTACCATTCATTGTCTATATTGAAAGCTACAAAAGTGCCTTGAAAGCTTTCTAAAATTCACCGGTTTTGTTCTGCTGGGGATTTATTTACATGCTCACACTGGAATCTCTACACCTGTCCCCACACATACACATACATCTGCCCACACATAGTCTAAAATAGTGAGGTTTTACTGTATTCTCTTCCCATCCAGAAAAAATTGTATGTTGATTACGAATTTCTTTGTCTATGAAAAGGAAGAGTAGGGATCCCTACTGACCTCATTGGGCCCTGTTCCTGGGCCTTACACAACTTCCCCAAGATAAGCCCTGTAGGAGCCTTCCCGACAGGCCGCGCCTTGTATTGGTGAAAGGGTAATTCTTAACTGTCTCTCACCCAGGTTTTGGCAAAGAGCAGAGATCATTGAGGCTACATTTCCTTGGGGAATGGTCTGAATTACTTGTCCACTTGAGTGATGGTCCTGGTGAAATGTCTAATTGATGGAACTGCCTGGTGTTTATTGTTCTAATTGTCCTGAAGAAAGTCTGGATGATTCTCCATTAACCCACAATGAAACTCTAGGGGAGCATTTCCACAGCACTTCAGAGCTTGTTAACCTAAAAGTAATTGGGCATATAAATTTGGAGGGTCTTATTTGTTCTGCCAGCACTAAGTAGAAGAAAAGAATGGCCATATTTACTCTATTTAAATATTCCATTCAAAGGAAATATGCAGAAGTCATGCTAACTATCCAAAGAGTCCTAAGAGAGAGATCTTGGAAAGACACCACAGCACACACATGAGCCATTATACCACTCACATTTGATCACAAATAGCCACATATGACTGCTCTAGCATTTGTACCTTTATTTGTAGTGGCAGATAAAACAACAAATGCATCCAGTCATGCAAATACTATCCTGGCTCATTTTACAGTGGCTTTCTGCACTCCATCTTTAGCTGGTTAATATTGACAATTCAGAGCAAACTGGGTATAGAAGAGTGGGGAGGGGACATGACAGAATTAGGTATGGGAATGATAAATCAATACAGAAGAATGTTCTAAGAATTTGGTGGAATAGATGGGTGATTGTTAGGAAGATAAGCATCAGGGAAGTGTCTTCAAGAGGGCAACCACAGAGCTGAAGGGAGAGAGCAAGGATGGGGAACACCGGATGGGGGTTAGGCAAGGTAAGCATTGGAAATAGTTTGCCATGCTTCAATTCAGCTTCCTTCTGCTGAACAGTCATGGTATGATTACTGCTGCATTTTTTTTTTTTTCTGACCCACAGCTTTTGTTTGGCTCCCAGCCCAGAGTGCTTTAAATAGTTGTGACCTTTGATGGTACGACTTTGTATATCCTCTTGCATGCACACACATACCTTCAGATAATGCAGGAAAAGATTAAGAGCCACACTCCTGGGAGAGTCATAGAGGTGCGGAGTGGTTCCCATTAATACTGATTGACAAGTGTCCAGATGGGTTTCATTCTCCAGAAGTATTTGTGAGTGAAACAGGCTAAGGCATGGGTGTCTCACATGATGAAACTCATTTGTTTTAACAAATATTACTTGCCCTTTATTTTAAATCTTTTTGTCCTCATTTACCTCTGAACCCTTTGACCATCTTTTGTAGTTTCAGAAGCCCTTATGATGATCAGCTTCATGTGGACTCCAAACCACATATGTGGGCACAGACCAAAGCCTTTTGCCACACCCCTGTCATGTACCCTTCACCTTCAGCCCTAGAGCTTCCCTGTTGATGCTCAAGCAAGCAGTTTTAGGAGGTTGCTCTGAACCCATGTGTAGTCAGGAGGTGTGGAGGAATGACTACCTCAGGGCACAAACCTTTGAACAATGGGAAACAGTGGGCAGCTTAGAAGTTTCTCTTTCATTCTCCTTCAATGGACTGTCAATTACTTAAGTACTTGGAAGATATCTGGAGAGTGGCAAATACTGGCGATAAAATCTATATTTACTGGAAAAAATGAGATTTGACATTGCAGCATGGACTAGGTTGTTGTAGCAGAACATCACAGAGGACTACTAAGTAATTCACATCTTCCTGTTATAAAGCATAGCATTTTAGGAATTGTCTGCAGTCTTATAAAATATAGGCTTTTATTCCCAGATTTTAGACAGTTAGCAAAGTAGATGTGGTTTCTGGTTTGGAGAAATTCAGAAAGGGTCTACAACAAACAAGAGAACATTGGCGTCCAGTCTAAAATAATCTAATCTCATCTCCTTCAAAGCATGAATATTTCTTGCATAAAAATGATGGCTATTTCAACTATGGACAGCCTGAGAACAAAGTGCCTCATTTTGTATGATAAAACTGGTGAGGTCCAGGATGGTAACATATCCTTGAGGTGGGAAGAAGAGTTGTAATCAATTTTTAATGAAATATTTCTTGGAATACAGAGAGCTTGGGCTTTTTGGTTTTTCAGAGCCAAGTTATGTTATAAATTGGTGGTCATGTATTATATTACCTTTTGGACATTCCAAAAATTTTAGTTGATCTCGTGAAAGACATTAGGCACTTATTTGATACATTCTTTGGAATATATCATGACACCTTTGGAGAATATGCATTCCAGGACCCTAAAACTGTATACCGGGGAGAATAATCATGTTGAAGGTAATCTTTAAGGAACAGTCTGACTCTGGATTGACATCAGAGCCTGAATGTGTTACATGCATGATTCATGTACTGGGGGCAAGTCTTTTGTATGGAGGCAAAGATTTCAGAATGTTTCCTTTGTCAGTGCTTCTGTGGCTTTTTGGTACAGACATTTTCAGAAAGAAGATCAGCATAGGACTTGGGGTGTTTGAACATTTAGATTTTCTACATCCAAATCTTATGACAAATATGGTTTGCTGATGTAAGAAACTCAACTTCTTGGAAGTGTAGGTGTGAAGATGAGGCCATACATTAATCTTTCAGTGAATAGGCTTACCAAGGAAATGGTTTCAGACTTCTGATGCTACCCTAATAGAAAGTTTTTTCTTCTCCAACATTCATCAGGAATTATTCTTTGAAAAATAGATTTTGGAGGCCAGTATCAAGGTCTTATTAGGAAAGAGTGGTGTTGAAGACTATCTTGGAAATACTCTTCTTGGGAGATCGGATATTCTTGATCAGGGCATATTAGGATAAGAACAGTCACAAAGTAACGCCTGAGGTTTCAGGAGCCACAGGGACTTAAGGAATGAACAAACATGCTTCAGGGATTTTTTTCCAAGGTGGAGGAACGAAAGAGAACTGGGACATTAAACACTAGAAGTAAGCAGTAAATTCTAGGAAGTACTGACTTGTCCTGGAGCTCTTTGAGTTAGTTAGTTAGCCAATACTAAGATTACTTTTGTGAATATTGTTTCATTTAAAGATCACAGAAAACTCAACACTGGCTGATGAATTTCACATTTATAAAGGTTAATATTCAATTAATTTCACCTAAAATAGCACCAGTGCTTTCCCTTCATTGCCCTTCGTTCCCATCTAGCTTCTATTTATCTCTCTTCTGTAAATATTTTTCACTAGCTCATAATTACATAAGTGCAGTGACCATGTCTGTCTTGCATAAAGTTACATACCCGGAAACCATTATCAACAAATGTTTGTGAAATCAATGAATGAATGAACTAAAATAATTTAGCATCTCTTTGTTGATTGTATTAAAATTGGGCCGTCAGAAGGAAAAAAGAAAACAAACAACTCATCCAGATACAGAAAATTATCTTGTTCTTCAATTTATCCATTTTTGTTATTTACCAAATATGTGTTGAGAATGTATATACCTAATGTCATGCAATGTACTAGGGATTTTCAGGGAAACAAACAAACAAACCAAAAAAACACAAGACAAACATCCAAAAATGAGTTCTGACTGTATAGAGATCTCATTTACTAAATTTTAGGATCCTATAAAGGAAAACATTGCCCACAATTTCTGTAACACAAAACAAAAGGAATCATAAGGAATTGACATATAGTAAAGTTTAGAATATGCATTCACATACCACCTTCCTAAATTTGAGCAGATTACTTACTTTTTGTAAGGGAGAAAGCAAACTATCTTCCAAAATACATTATTATCTTCCCTCAAAATAACAGGGGACTCTGTTTTTAGTGAATTACATGATTACTCAAAATAAAAGCTATTTTTTGTTCTTGCAGTTTGTATGTGTTGCTCTGAAAAGTAGCATATAAATATAAGCAACATGTAAAATCTCTATGCAAACTAAAAAGAAAGGGGCATGCCCTTCTCTTCATCTATTTTCTCTTTCTTCTGTCCTGGAAAATGGATGTGTTGTTGATCCCTTCTGGGTTGATAAAGACAAAGGACATATTCTATGGGTAGTGGAAGTACAAGATAAGTGATCGTTAGGGGCGCCTGGGTGACTCAGTGGGTTAAAGTTTCTGCCTTCAGCTCAGATCATGATCCCAGGGTCCTGGGATTGAGTCCTGCATTAGGCCTCTGCTCAGTGGGGAGCCTGCTTCCTCCTCTCTCTGTCTGCATCTCTGCCTACTTGTGATCTCTGTCAGATAAATAAATAAAATTTATTTAAAAAAGTGATCTTTAGTCTTTAACAAATCCATAAAATAAACTAGTGTACAAGCTCTGATTTTTACATGAAAAAGGGGAGTAGTCATCAGAAAAAAATATATATGTAGATGAACCACAGTTGACAAGATTTAAAGGACAAATAGAGAATCCATAATCATAGACTCATTAGATTAAAAAAAAATGCTTCCTCAAGTAACTGATAAAACAACTAGATATATCAGTACATCAATAGAAGATACAAACAACACTACTAACCAACTTCATTTCATTGAAGAACACTTCCTCCAACAATTGTAGAAAGTTCTTTAATATTAAGTACACATAATACATTTTCCAAAATAGATCATAAACTGGATTATAAAATAAGTCTTACAAATTTAAAAATAAAACAGTGTTCTCTGATCAACATATGATTAAAATTACAAATCAATAATAAGATATCTAGGAAAGCTCTAAATATCTATAAACTATACATCACAATTCTAGATTATTCATAGACTGGAGATGAAAAGACAGAAAAACGAGGAAACATTTTGAAATTAATAGCAAGAGAAAAAATAAAAATTTATGGGATCCAGCTAAAACAAGACTAAGAAATTTATAGCTTTGCTTAAGCGGGCCATGTTTTATTCTTGAATTTTATCAAATTTTAACACTTTTCTTAAACCTTACCTCAATTTTTATTATTTTTAATTTTTATTTTAATTTCAATGTAATTACTATATGTTGTTATATTAGTTATTGCAATTTAGTTATATTGCAATATAGTAATTCAACAATTCTATATAATACTCAGTGCTCATCACAGTAGGTGTACTCTTAATCCCCTTCACCTAAAGAATTTATAACTTTAAATGTGTATTTTAGGTAAGAAGACAGATCTAAAATCAATGACCTAAGTTTCCAACTTAAGAAGCAAAAAATAAATAAAGAACAAAGTAAAGCCAAAGGAGATAGAATGCAAGAAATTATAAAAACAAGAGAAAAACAAATAAAATAGTAAAATTAACAAGATTCTTAATAGAGAAAAATAAGCAATGCCTAAAGCTAGTTCTTTGATAAGACCAATAAAATAAAATAACCTAGGTTTTCTAAAAATAAAGAGCATAAATCATCATTGACAAAAATGAAAAAGAAGTTATCACCATAGATCTTACAGATATTAAAATAGTAAGAGAACACTAGGAACAATTTTATACCAACCAACATAGATTAAATAAATGGACTAGTTCTAGGAAAACTACAAGTTGTCAAAATTGGCAGAAGAAAAGAAGGAAAATCTGAAAATCTAAATGTATTTGTTTCTATTTAAAAAGTAGAATTTATATCAAATCCTTTCCCCTGAAAAAAACTCTAGGCTTAAATGACATTGCTAAAGAATTCCATCAAACATTCAAGGAAGAGATAACTTGAATCCTATAGAAACATTTTCAAATATTAGAAGAAGAAACACTACTCAAAATCACAACATCACTATGCATATGGTTTGGAAGATTTAATATTGTTGGGATAGTAACTCTCCCAAAATTGATCTATACATTCAAAATAATCCAATAAAAATTGCAACAGGATTTCTTTTACTAGAAACTCATAAGATTATTGACATGAATATGAAAAGAAATTAGAATAACCTATGATTTTTTTTTAAACAAACTGAAGGATTTATCTGTTTTCAAGACAGCACTCAAGAAAGTTTGATATTGACAAAAAGTTAAGCACATAGATCAGTGGAACAAGTAATGAGTTGAGAAATAAACTAGACATGTATGGACCATTGATTTTAAATAAAAATACAAAGGTAATTCAGTAGGAAAATGAATGTCTTTCAACAATTATTGCTGGATTAATTGAATATTTATATGGGGGAAATTAACATTGATTAATTTACCCAATCACATACATAAAAATTTACTCAAAAGTATGTCATACAATTTCTGGGGTAAAAAGGAGACAATTTTTGCAAACTTGGGTGAGGTAACAGATTCTTAAATAAACACAAAAGGCATGAACCATAAAAGGAAAAAAAAGGTAATAATATGGACTTAAAAAAAACAAACCCAAATAAACAATACTTTGCTATTTGAAGGACACCACTGAGAAAACAAAAGACAAGCCACTATTAGTGGGAAAAAAATTGTATCGGTCAAATAACTTTCAATCAGAAGATATAAAGAAACTTTGCAACTCAATAAAAAGAAAACACCATAATAAAAAAATGAGTAATGGAAATGATCAGAGATCTCACAAATGAAGTTCAATAAGCAACTAAAATGATGCTTAATATCATTAGTCATCAGATAAATACAAATTATAATCAAAGTGAGACAACTCTATACAAATGTTAGAATGACTAAAATGAAAATGACTGACCACACCAAGTGTTGGTGAGAATCAGGATCAACTAGAAATCTCTTACAATTCTTTTGGAAATGTAAAGTGGCTATAATAATTTTGAAAAATAGTCTGATAGTTTCTTAAAATGTTAAACTTATTAATCAACGTACTCATTTGACTTCTGGTTATCTGCTCAAGAGAAAGGAATGCATAGGCCCATACTTATGCATGCATGTTGTTAAACATCTTTATTTATAATAGCCATTAAATGGGAAAAAAATATATCCTTCAAGTAAATGGGTAAAAACATTGTAGTATATTCATACTGCAATAGAATAGTATTCAACAATAAAAAGGAAAATAAAACCAACCTCTCTCTCTCTCTGTATGTATGTGTGTGTATGTGTGTGTGTGTGTGTGTGTGTGTGTGTGTGTGTGTATACATATACAATGCAGGCAATTATAAAAATCTTTACAATGATTGGGGCACCTGGGTGGCTCAGGACTCGATTTCATCTCAGGTCATGATCTCAGGGTCCCAGGATTAAGCCCTGTATTGGCTTCTGCACTCAGAGGAGAACCTGCTTGAGATTCTCTCTCTCCCTCTGTCCCTGTCCCTGCTTTCTCTCTCCCTCTTTCTCTCTAAATAAATAAATAAATGGAATCCTTTAAAAAAAAAAAATCTTTACGCTGAGTGAAATAAGCCAAGTGAGAAAGAGTGTATATAGTTGCAGAAGGGGTATCTGTGGTTGTTTGGGGTTGAGGGTGAATGCAGGGATGAACTGAAAAGTGCCATAAGGAAATTTTTAACGATGGTAGCAATGTCATGCTCTTCATTGTAGTGATGGTTTCACATTCTGATAATATTTCAGAACACATAAAACTGTATCTCTTACGTCTGTGCAATTCATTTTACTTCAACTGAAAATCAATAAGGTTGCAAAAATTATGATAATTACAGTAAGAGTATAAAGAAAAGGGCCATGAATTTATTGGGAAATTTAGGAAGGATTTTTGGATAAGACAGTATGTTTGGGGGCTTAATGTCACAAGTTATTTATTTATTTATTTATTTACACCCTCCCCAATGTCCATCACCCAGCCACCCCATCCTTCCCACCCCCCCTCTACTCCAGCAACCCTCAATTTGTTTCCTGAGATTAAGAGTCTCTTAAGGTTTGTCTCCCTTTCTGGTTTTGTCTTGTTTCATTTTTTTTGCTCTCTTCCCCTATGATCTCCTGCCTTGTTTCTTTAAATTCCACCTATCAGTGGGATCATATGGTAATTGTCTTTCTCTGATTGATTTATTTCACTTAGTATAATACCCTCTAGTTCCATCCACGTTGTTGCAAATAGCAGGATTTCATTTTTGATGGCTACATGATATTCCATTGCATATATATATATATATATATATATATATATATATACCACATCTTCTTTATCCATTCATATGTCAATGGACATCTGGGCTCTTTCCATTGTTGGGCTATTGTGGACATTGCTGCTATAAACATTGGGGTGCAGGTGTCCCTTCCAGTTACTACATTTGTATCTTTGTGGTAAATACCCAATAGTGCAATTGCTGGGTATTTTCAACTTTCTGGGGAACCTTCATACTATTTTCCAGAGTGGTTGCCCCAGCTTGCATTCCCACCAACAGTGTAGGAGAGTACCCCTTTATCTACATCCTCGCCAACACCTGTCATTTCCTGACTTGTTAATTTTAGCCATTCTGACTGGTGTGAGGTGGTTTTGATTTGTATTTTGATTTGTATTTCCCTGATGCCAAGTGATGTTGAGCACTTTTTCACGTGTCTGTTGGCCATTTGAGTGTCTTCTTTGCAGAAGTGTCTGTTTGTGTCTTTTGCCCATTTCTTGGTTGGATTATTTGTTCTTTGGGTGTTGAGTTTGATGAATTCTTTATAGATTTTGGATACTAGCCTTTATCTGTTATGTCATTTGCAAATATCTTATCCCATTTTGTCAGTTGTCTTTTGGTTTTGTAGAGTGTTTCCTTTGTTGTGCAAAAGCTTTTAATCTTGATGAAGTCATAATAATTCATTTTTGCCCTTGATTTCCTCACCTTTGGCGATGATTTAGGAAGAAGTTGCTGCAGCTGAGGTCAAAGAGGTTGCTGCCTGTGTTCTCCTCAAGGATTTTTTTTTTAAGATTTTATTTGTTTATTTGACAGAGATCACATGTTGGCAGAGAGACAGGCAAAGAGAGAGAGAGGGAAGCAGTCTCCCTGCTGAGCAGAGAGCCCGACATGGGGCTTGATCTCAGGACCCTGAGATCATGACCTGAGTCAAAGGCAGAGGCTTAACCCACTGAGCCACCCAGGCGCCCTCCTCAAGGATTTTTGATGGATTCCTGTCTCATATTTATGTCTTTCATCCATTTTGAGTCTATTTTTGTATATGGTGTAAGGAAATGGTGCAGTTTCATTCTTCTGCATGTGGCTGTCCAATTTTCCTAACACCATTTGTTGAAGAGACTATCTTTTTTCCATTCTTTCCTGCTTTTTGTCGAAGATTAGTTGACCATAGAGTTGAGGGTCAATTTCTGGACTCTCTTTTCTGTTCCATTGATCTGTGTGTCTGCTTTTGTGCCAGTACCATACTGTCTTGATGATAACATCTTTGTAATAGAGCTTGAAGTCTGGAATTGTGATGCCACCAGCTTTGGTTTTTCTTTTTAACATTCCTCTGGCTATTTGGGGTCTTTTCTGGTTCCATACAATTTTTAGGATTATTTGTTTCATTTCTGTGAGGAAAGTTGATGGTGTTTTGATAGAGATTGCATTAAATGTGTAGATTGCTCTAGGTAGCACAGACATTTTCACAATATTTGTTCTTTCAATCCATAAGCATGAAATCTTTTTCCATTTCTTTGTGTCTTCCTCAATTTCTTTCATCAGTACTCTATAGTTTTCTCAATACAGAGTCTTTGTCTCTTTAGTTAGATTTATTACTAGGTATCTTATAGTTTTGGGTGCAATTTAAATGGGATTGACTCCTTATTTTCTCTTTCTTCTGTCTCATTGTTGGGTGTATAGAAATGCAAGGAATTTCTGTGCATAGATTTTATATACTGTCACTTTATTGAATACCTGTATGAGTTCTAGCAATTTTGGGGTGGAGTCCTTTGGGTTTTCCAGTTCCCGTATATCTATTTTTTTTAATTTCTTTTCAGCATAACAGAATTCATTGTTTTTGCACCACACCCAGTGCTACATGCAATACATGCCCTCCATAATACCCACCACCTGGCTCCCCCAACCTACAACCCCCCGCCCCTTCAAAACCATCAGGTTGTTTTTCAGAGTCCATAGTCTCTCATGGTTCATCTCCCCTTCCAATTTCCCTTAACTCCCTTCTCCTCTCCATCTCCCCATGTCCTCCATGTTATTTGTTATGCTCCACAAATAAGTGAAACCATATGATAATTGACTATCTCTGCTTAACTTACTTCACTCAGCATAATCTCTTCCAGTCCCATCCATGTTAATGCAAAAGTTGGGTATTCATCCTTTCTGATGGAGGCATAATATTCCATAGTGTATATGGACCACATCTTCCTTATCCATTCATCCGTTGAAGGGCATCTTGGTTCTTTCCACAGTTTGGCGACCGTGGCCATTGCTGCTATAAACATTGGGGTACAGATGGCCCTTCTTTTCACTCCATCTGTATCTTTGGGGTAAATACCCAGTAGTGCAATGGCAGGGTCATAGGGAAGCTCTATTTTTAATTTCTTG
>NW_019154095.1:31864827-32076806 GCF_002288905.1 Enhydra lutris kenyoni
CAGTGTGGAGATTCCTCAAGAAATTAAAAATAGAGCTTCCCTATGACCCTGGCCATTGCTGCTATAAACATTGGGGTACAGATGGCCCTTCTTTTCACTCCATCTGTATCTTTGGGGTAAATACCCAGTAGTGCAATGGCAGGGTCATAGGGAAGCTCTATTTTTAATTTCTTGAGGAATCTCCACACTGTTCTCCAAAGTGGCTGCACCAACTTGCATTCCATCAACAGTGTAAGAGGGTACCCCTTTCTCCACATCCTTTCCAACACAAGTTTTTTCCTGTCTTGCTAATTTTAGCCATTCTAACTGGTGTAAGGTAGTATCTCAATGTGGTTTTAATTTGAATCTCCCTGATGGCTAGTGATGATGAACATTTTTTCATATGTCTGATAGCCATTTGTATGTCTTCATTGGAGAAGTGTCTGTTCATGTCCTCTGCCCATTTTTTGACATGATTATCTGTTTTGTGTATATTGAGTTTGAGAAGTTCTTTATAGATCCTGAATATCAACCTTTTGTCTGTACTGTCATTTGCAAATATCTTCTCCCATTCCGTGGGTTGCCTCTTTGTTTTGTTGACTGTTTTCTTTGCTGTGCAGAAGCTTTTGATCTTGATGAAGTCCCAAAAGTTCATTTTCACTTTTGTTTCCTTTGCCTTTGGAGACATATCTTGAAAAAAGTTGCTGTGGCTGATATCGAAGAGGTTACAGCTTATGTTCTTCTCTAGGATTCTGATGGATTCCTGTCTCACGTTGAGGTCTTTTATCCATTTTGAGTTTATCTTTTTGTATGGTGTAAGAGAATGGTCGAGTTTCATTCTTGTACATATAGCTGTCCAATTTTCCCAGCACCATTTATTGGAGAGACTGTCTTTTTTCCACTGTATATTTTTTCCTGCTTTGTCGAAGATTATTTGACCATGAGTTGAGGGTCCATATGTGGGCTCTCTACTGTGTTCCACTGGTCTATGTGTCTGTTTTTATGCCAGTACCATGCTGTCTTGGTGATCACAGCTTTGTAGTAAAGCTTCAAATCAGGTAACGTGATGCCCCCAATTTTGTTTTTCTTTTTCAACATTTCCTTAGCAACTCGGGGTCTCTTCTGATTCCATACAAATTTTAGGATTATTTGCTCCAGCTCTTTGAAAAATACTGGTGGAATTTTGATTGGAATGGCATTAAAGGTATAGATTGCTCTAGGCAGTATAGACATTTTAACAACGTTTATTCTTCCGATCCAAGAGCATGGAATGGTCTTCCATCTTTTTGTGTCTTCTTCAATTTCTTTCATGAGTGTTCTGTAGTTCCTCGAGTACAGATCCTTTACCTCTTTGGTTAGGTTTATTCCCAGGTATCTTATAGTTCTTGGTGCTATAGTAAATGGAATCAGTTTTCTAATTTCCCTTTCTGTATTTTCATTGTTAGTGTATAAGAAAGCAACTGATTTCTGTACATTGACTTTGTATCCTGCCATGTTACCGAATTGCTGTATGAGTTCTAGTAGTTTGGGGGTGGAGTCTTTCAGGTTTTCCATATAAAGTATCATGTCATCTGTGAAGAGAGAGAGTTTGACTTCTTCACTGCCAACAGCAATCAGACAACAAAGAGAAATAAAATGTATCAAAATTGACAATGATACTTTATATGGAAAACCCAAAAGACTCCACCCCCAAACTACTAGAACTCATACAGCAATTCAGTAATGTGGCAGGATAAAAGTCAATGTATAGAAATCAGTTGCTTTCCTGTATATCTTTTTTTAATATTTATTTATCATTTCAAAGAGAGAGAGCGCACGCATGAGCAGGAGAGGCAGAGGGAGAGAGAGAATCTCAAGTAGACTCTGTACTGAGTGCAGAGCCTGAGTTGGGCCTTGATCTCATGACCATGAGCCAAAAACAAGAGTGGATGTTCAATTGACTGCACCACCCACACACCCCACCAGCCTTGTATTTTTAGAAGATCACAGTTGGGCTGTTGAAATTTTTCTTAAATTTATATTTGGGTAGGCAAAAGTTTCTTTCCTAGTTTTCAAGTGTCAGAAGAAAAAAAGACAAAAATTTTGGCTGCAGATCCCTAAGTCAGCCTGGCTTATAAACTATTTCACTTCCTTCATCTTTCAGAGGTGAGAATATATTGTGGGACCAGCTCTCATTACATCAGAGGATCCAGAAGAGGCACAGATGTAACTTCTTGCTGGAAAACTCAGGCCGGGGAAGAGGTACTAGACCCTGTTGGGATTGGCTCAAGTGGTTAAGGACATCTGGACGTCACTGCACTGGGCTTCCTCAGTTCCTCCTGTTTGAAAATTTTAAATACATCTGAGATTTTTAAAAATACTTAAATAAACACTTAAAAATTAAAAAAAAATCTGAAACTATTATTAATAGCATACACACATGTATATAATTAATACCAACATTTTATAGAGAGACTGAAGAGAGATTATACTTGTGCTTCAATTAAGAAATTTGCCTAAAGGCCCTCTTTTGATCATCTCTTCCCTTCCTTTAGTTTCCCTTTCCCTAGCAATGGTTTTATCCCACAAGTCTTTCCCTGTTTCTCTCCAAACTCTTCATGCTGGCTCTTTTAGCCATTGTCATGCTGTTCTAATCCTTCAGCTAGTTCCTCTTAACCTAGTAAGATTTAGGGGAAAAAAAATAAACAAGAAACCCTATTATTTTAATCACTACTGTCCTACCTCAGACTTCCTCTTATGTCCTCTTGCTAATGTGGAAGTAAATTTTGTCGTCAGCTTGATATTTGTTTCTGAGTAACCAATTATTTCCTTTCTAGATGCTTAGGTAATTTTGTTTTCCTTACAGCAAAATTTCAAAATTTTACCAAGAGAAGAATATCTTAGTATTTTAAAAATCATTTCCATGGGTAGCTTTCAATGTTGTTTATCAAATATTTTCTCTCAAGAGCATTTGATAGAAGGGTCTTTCCTGATCTCTTGAATTTCAATGTAGCCATGTGACTTACTTTGGTAGATGAGATGTGAGCCAGTAGATTATGCACCATTTCCTGGTAGAATTTCTAAGAATCAGTGTACAATTTACAGTGTTCCTTTTTCTGCCTTGTCAATCATAAAACTACAAAGATGGAGCCTCCAGAAGCCTACACCCAATATAGATTTATCGCATGAGCAAGAAATGACCTTTTGATATTTTAAGCCACTGAAATTTGAGGATCTATTTTTCACTTCAACTTGTCTTTCCTCAGTGATGACAATGTTAGGATTCTGATGCTTTAAGCACTTTGATTCAAGAATAAAAAAGCAAAACAGAATATGTAAGCCAAAAGCAAAACAAGAAAATTAAAAAAAGAACTTGTGTTCTATTTCTAGCTCAGCAAACTTCTTTTATCGTATTTCTATTATATTTTAGTTCCTATTAGTTATTTCTTCACAGCAAAGTCTGTAATTCTCAAATGAAACACCACTCAGTTATCTTGAATTATATATATATATATATATATGTATATATATATATATATATTTTTAAGATTTTCTTTATTTATTTGACACAGAGACAGAGATCACAAGCAGGCAGAGAGGCAGGCAGAGAGGCAGGCAGAGAGAGAGGGGGAAGCAGGCTCCCTGCTGAGCAGAGAGTCCGATGCGGGGCTCGATCCCAGGACCCTGAGATCATGACCTGAGCTGAAGGCAGACGCTTAACCCACTGAGCCACCCAGGCACCCCATTGAATTTTATATATTTTATTGTATTTCTTCATTTATGATTTCTTCCTGAATTACAGTGATATTTCTCAACCTTGTCCTCTAGATCACTGGCTTATTTATTTGCTTATTATTTAAAAGCTATTAATTTAAAAGCTTCTTCCTAATGCACATAACTGAGTGGAGATTTTTTCTCCAGAAGACAGATAGATACATGGGATATAATTTCTAGGATCATAAATAAGTAAACCACTCATTTTCATAGATATTGTCAAAATCTTAAAGTTAAGTCAATTGATAATCTGAGAATTTGTAAGTACCAATTTCCTGCATTCTTAATAACTCTAGACATTAACATTAAGTTTGGTCCAACTAGTGGCAGATAGTCCATGATTATTGAGATTGTTGAGAGCAAATACATGCTCTCTATGATGTCAGTCTATACTCACATGGTTTCCCTCAGTATCCCAGCATGCCATGCACACTCTCCCTCTCTCTTTTTTTTTTTTTTTTATCACTTCTTTTGTATATGAATATTTTCTTTGACAGGAATCTCAGGATTTAGTTGACTCAGTGAACTTCCATCAAGCCAACTCAACTTCTTGCTTTGTTGAATCTTGTGAGTCATTGAGTTTCAGCAGTCTGTTAATAACTATGGAGGACATGATGGGAAAGAAGTAATAGTTGTCTCTTGCTCAGAAATTGTTCCCAGAAAGCCAGGAGATCAACTGCCTATTGGGTTTTTGTTTTTCTTTAATTTGTTTTATGTGTGTGTGTGTGTGTGTGTGTGTGTGTGTGTTTCTTGTTTGCTTGTGTTTCTTTGTTTTGTTTTGTTTGTTTTTTTGTTTTGTTTTGTTTTGTTTTGTTTTGTTTTATTAGTGCAGCACCTTCATTTGAGATTTCAGGACAAATTGTCAAAAGAGTAAAATTATGTCTCTCCTGTCCTAGTTCAGAAGGTAGATCAACTAGAGTGTAAAGCAAAAGTGTTTCTTCACAGTTGTGAAAATTTCTCTGGACCTCACTGTATGAATTCTTCTCATTTTTAGCTTACAATTTAATTTCCTTTTCATGTAAGTCTTGAGTATTTTTATGGAAATTTGGAGATTGAATGTAAGATAAGGTGAGTAGTCTATTTATTAGCTCAAAATGCTGGCTTATCTGTTTTTCTCAATATTTCCCAGGACTCCCATAATGACAGGCAATTGGAAAGTGAGTCTTTCCAAATATTGTGCCAAAGATCTCAAAACAAGAAGGAGGGAAAGTTACAACTAGAACCAAGATTGTTTTAAATTATGAGTTCTCTTCATTGCATCATGGTGTTTTCTTTAACATGGTAATAGAATAGCTCTTAAAATGTATCTATGTTTTCAAGTAATCTTTCAGTAATGTATCCATTTCATAAGAAGAAATCTATCAGTAGAAGGGATAATGCAAGTCTTTCTGGGATTTAGGCGGTCTCATATCCTTTAAATTGCTTCTTTGTTCAACACCTGGGAGGTTCCTAATCCTGTAGGCAGAGCCTGAAAACAGAAAGAAGCCAAGCATGAACCGGTGCTCTGTACTGGCCCATTAGGCTAACAAATTAGGTGAAGGTAAAGTACCATTCTTCTACTCTTCTATTTTTGCACAGTAACTCATTGCATAGACAGGTAAAGGTGTGTAGACAGTCTTGATTTTGTAATCTGGGCATAAAGAAAGAGAAGACCGATTCTTACTGTTCAAGCAACTACACATCACACGGGGAACCTGAGAGATGGCAGTGGTGCCTCTCTCTGCTGTGACTCCTTTGCTCAGTGTTTTAGGAATAGAACACACTCATCAAATGCTTACTGTACTGAATTGGGTGCTTTAAAGTGCACACACATAACAATTTTTTTCATATAAGTTACTTTTTCATTACCTATGATTACTTTCCAAAGATAATACATTCCTGTGGAAGAAGCTAAGAGGATTTTATTCTCCTCTCTGTCACAGACTCAATTGACTTTATACAAGTGACAAAATCTGAGTTGTTGTTGTTTTTAATCTGTCAAATAGGAAGAATCTCTTTACCTTGACAGACTGGAGCTGTATGTGAAAAAAAAATTTGGATACAAAATTTCTTTGATCGTGATCATGGCATGATACCTATTTGAATAGCTGTATATCAGTATTAAAATTGCATACTTTCCATGGTCTGATCATGTGTATTTTAAAATGTGTGCTCCACATTGTCAAAATGATAAAATTAACAGAAGTCGGTTCATTGAATACCAAGAATATTCATTAGTGTCTGTTAAAGATGACAGTAGATATCGGGGCACCTGGGTGGCTCAGTGGGTTAAAGCCTCTGCCTTCGGCTCAGGTCATGATCTCAGGGTCCTGGGATTGAGCCCCACTTCGGGCTCTCCACCCAGCAGGGAGCCTGCTTCCCCCTCTCTCTCTCTCTTTGCCTGTCTCTCTGCCTACTTGTGATCTCTGTCAAATACATAAATAAAATCTTAAAAAAAAAAAGAAGAAATTCATCTACTTTTAAAAAAAAGATGACAGAGGATATCAAGTAAGTCAGATAGTTATGAGTTAGTTCAATATTGGAGGGGGTCATTGTGTAAATGATTCCTCTAATTATGGAAGATTGGCACTGAAACCTATTAGGCCCCCACATCCACGTGGGAAAGAAAAAAAAATCCTTCTTTTGGCTTTTAACTTATATAAAACTGAAATCAAAGTGAATAAAGCATTTTTCTTGTATTCTAAGTGGAAAAACCAGGGACCAATATGAGCAAGGAGGTCAATTAGAAAAGCCAAAAATATGTATTTTTTAAAAGCTTTAAGTCTTTATTGTGAATTATAAATATGTGGGTCACTAAAAACTACTGACAGGGTTTTTGATGCCAGGCAACTGTGGTATCAAAGCTAGAAGTGAGTCCTCTGGAAATTTAAAAAAAGGATAAAAATAATTTTCTCCCATCTTAGGATAATAGAAGTAATATTGAAGGTTGGAGATTAGTGAAGAAGGAACAAATTATGTGCAGGTGCTTTTATTTCGAATCTTGACTATATTTACCTAATTTAAAAACATCTGAAATGCTACTAATAAAAAAATAACTTTTTTCTTCAGATGGAGCTATTTTTATACAAAACTATAAATAGCAGGCATGTAAAATATTCTCCTAGACTATATTACCCACACTGGATATGTAAAAGTTTTTGTAAAACAGTCACAGTCTTAAAGTTTGTCACTAGAAATTGTTATCCAATAATAAACATGGAACTTACAAAAAACAAATTTTAGAAAGAAAACCCAATGGATGTCATAAAGGTCAGTATACTGGCATGTAGCAAACCATGGCTTCTGCCCTTTTATCTTTTATTTTATTTTTTTAAAGATTTTGTTTATTTATTTGACAGACAGAGATCACAAGTAGGCAGAGAGGCAGGCAGAGAGAGAGAGAGGGAAGCAGGCTCCCTGCTGAGCAGAGAGCCCAATGAGGGGCTCGATCCCAAGACCCCAGGATCATGACCTGAGCAGAAGGCAGAGGCTTTATCCCACTGAGCCACCCAGGTGCCCCTGCCCTTTTATCTTTTAAATGCATGTTTGCCCATAAAGCTTGTAAGTAGGAGCTCCTTACCAAGGCCCATTTGCCCCAGCTCTCCCTTGTCACCCTAATTACTGACCTTTCATCTATCTGGACTTGAGCTATAATGCATCCCTAGAAAGACAAATACAGACTGATCTGGAGTACTCCTACTTTTGCAGAGTCCCCAGTTGGTTTTTAATCCTTCCAGGGGAATTAATTCTATGAGGAAGTCTTACTGACTTCTGTATTCATCTCTGAATACAGAAACCACAAACTCTGGCTGTCTGTAGCAGGTGTACCTGTCCCAGGGGACATGAGACTGTTTGATGTAAATGAAGCACTTGGCACACAAAAACTCATGCATCACTTTTAAGAGAGCATCTCATCTTATCCCAAGAGGAGTGGTAACCATGTCAACAGCAGAAGCCACAAGGTTCTTTTCCTTACCCCTTCTCTTCCTCCTCAGTCCTGAAGTTGAAACACAGTCACACTGCATTTTCAACAGGGCCAGTATTGTTCCCACGGGGGCAAAATTTGGTTCTTTGTGAGGGAAGGATCTTGAATGTTACTCCAAAAACCCACATGACATAAACATCAGTGTATTAAAATTATATGGGCAAAGAATAATTAGGGGAAAATATGTCTAAATGAATAAAAGCTTGAGAGTCGCTGCTGGAGTGTAGCAGGAGAAATGGCTAAATATTTATTTATCTTGTTCAAGTTTTAAAATTAAATAAAATGCAATTTAAAAATATAAGTTGCTAATGCAGTCTGAAGGTCATGGAGGTAGACAACAATTGGGAAAAAATAAAAGCTGGAGAGGAAGTCATTGCCATTTGTTAACAACAATCAAAAGCTGCATATTGGTGGGAACTTGAATATTGCTTAAAATTGGATGCTTTCCAGTTTGGAGTTTGCAAGGGGCTATAGAACTCTTTCTTACAGTATGATGGCAGAGGGGAGGTACACACAATGTGGTCAGTGAGTAAGCTGGTATTTGACTCTCTCAGGGGCTGAAGCAGGAGAGAAGAATCCAGAGCCATAGATATCCCTGATCTGTGTTGAATGGGGAAGACACTTGCAAGAGGCATTTAGGTGCCTTTAGTCATGAGATCCAAGTTTGCACTCAGTTATTCATAGAGAGGGAAAGTCATGACATTCCACCAGAATGTCCCATAGTCTCTTTCAAACTTGTCATTGATTTGGAGCCACTGAATGAAGACCTGAATACTGAAATCTACTTGGCCTCAGGTTCCCACTCTGCAGGGTAATTGGGGAGTCTTTGTAAGTGAAGCTTGCTGATGACCAGAATTGAAAGATAAAGTTATTAAAGTAATGTTTGGACTGGATAGAAAACTAAAAGTTTAGAAGCTCATACAACACAGGGTAATAATCCCTTTGAAAATCCACTGTAACAAAGCTATCATTTCAATAAAATATGGGCAATTTAAGAACTTCATCTCCTACCACACTGGAAATTGATGTCCTGCTGTAATCCAAGAGCTATTGAGAATAACAAAAAGTTGAGAGAACCCAAGACTTCTGATCCCACCTCATATTTTCCTTTCCCTTTGAAAAGGGCTATGAATCAAAATTGGAAAATGAGAGGACTCTGATGTCGAACTGCCTACTTGACTCTATTTTTGGATGTCTAAAGGGCACCTCAAGGAGCACACTCAAAACCGAGCACCTCACTTTCTGCCTCTTCAACTCACTCTTTTTTGCCATCTTCTGTGTATCTGTCAAAGACAGTGCTATTCCAGCGGCTCGGGCCCAAATCCTTGCTTTTCATCTTGGCTTTTCTTTTACAGTCTGTAGTGAGTTACTCATAAAAGCCATAGACTTTACCTTCAACATCTCTCCTGAACTGACCATTTGTTAGTATCCTTATCGCCACTCCTTCGGTTCAGGCCACCATCCGCTCACTCTTGTATCGTTGCATTAATCTCCTATCCGGTCTCCTTGCTGGCAGTTCTCCCTAAAATTTCATTCAACAAAACTCCCAGACCATTTGTTCAATCATATCAGATCATGTCACACCTTTGCTCAAAACTTAGAGATGGCTTCTGTCTCATAGTAAAAGTCAAAGCTCTTAGGATGCCTAGATACCTCAGCCCCTAGACACAAACATACCTCATCTCCTCAGACTCTCCTTACCAGTTCCACCATCTTCCTTGCTGTCTCTCAGACTTTCCCAGGGGAGAGAGAGCCCTGTGTCAGGGCCTTTGCCTTTGCTGTTCTCTCTTCCTGGGATGATCTGTCCTCATGGATACTTCTCCATCTTCCTTCATGCCTTTATTCAAAAGTACACCCTGCTTAAAATTTTATATCACCTTAAAATTTTACACCGATACCACTTATGGAATTTTATACCCTCTTCCATATTTTAGTCACTTTCTAAGATGTATATAGTTCACCTATTAATCTTATTTACTGCTATTTTCCCACTATTGGACTATAAGCCCCATGAAAGCAGGAAGTCTTGTCTATTTTATTCACTAATATATCCCCATCACCTAGAACTCAGCCTGTCACATAATAAATATTTTCTAAATAATTAAATAAGTAGATACATTCCCAAGGGTTTTCTTCAGTAGCATTTAAGTCAAAGTTTGGTCAGCTGATATAACAGAGAAGAGCCTGCAACACTTAGAGAAAATTTTGAACATGGTCTTACAGTCTCTGATCTGCCTTATCTGTGCTCCAGACTCTAGTGTGCATTAATTCGGGGCTTCTGCCAGGCAAGGACAGCTATCTTAATCACACTGAGCTCTGGGTTCCTGGTGGGCCTCCTCACCCTGCTCAGTCGGGGTCAGTGAAATCAAAATCACTTCAGTGTCTCTGATCAATTTCCACCCAGAGTATCAGGAAAAGACCCCCTCTGGCCCCGGAAGAGGGCTGCATTAACTGCTGTGCCCAAGTTTCCCACGATAAAAAACTTCATTAACAGATACCTTTATTTCCAAATGCTCCTTTCCCCCCAGGGAGAAATGATGCCTTTGGGTTTTAAAACTGGCCAATGCAGTCCAAATCTTCCACAACTCCCTTTTCTCCTTCATCCACTGAATGTATAACATGGAAATTATCAAGCAAGCATGGGCTGTACAGAGCTCCCTGTGTCTGTGCTGGGAGCACAGGAGGACTGGATTTGAGTTTTAGAGAAACAGGAAGGAAGGGTGAGAGGAGCATGGATACTATGCTGAGGTCTCGCTTCTTCCTCCCTCAGAAGTGTGAGCGAACCTGGCAGATGGGCTGGGCTTCAAAGGGGGAAGGAAGCTGTGCTGAGCTGACAGATTCAGAGACGGAATCACATCAGACTGAATGTTCATCCAGAATTATCTGAGAATACATAGTCAAGGAGCAAGAACTTGAATTGTGATCGCAGAGCACAGCTGTGATCAGAGCTGGGAAAACAGTGTCAAGTTTCAAGTCTTTGGAGTGAAGAGGTAAATGGAAGAGTAAGAAGAGGTGGGAGGAGTGATGTGATGGAGCACTGAAACGTTAGACCAGGAACTCCTAACTGAGAACATGAATGATACAGGATGCTCAGGACCTGCTTTTATGAACACCAGTATTAAGGCAGCTTATCTGCTCTTTTACTAATGCAAGAAATCAGCAATCCTTTCTGGAATTAGGTGGGAAGAATGCCACTATTCCTGAAAAACCCTTATACCAACCACTGAAATCCACTCGTGCAGTAATTGATTTCCAGTACAGGCCAAGACAAGGCCTTTGGGGGAAGCTGAGTGACTGCATGTGAGAAAAGACATATTTTGTTTCCTCCATTAGTCAGGCTACCAAAAGTTCTCACTCTGCCTCCCGTAAACTGGGGGTCTTGACTGGTCCAAGTAGTTTGCATAGAGAACCCAAATAACATTCAGTCAAAACATCAAAGGTACTGAGGGAGTGTAAGTCAATGATTAGAGCTTCAGGATTCACTTTTCATGCCCGACAATGACCAACTATTAATTGTGTGATTCATGCTTTCAGTTTCCTAGAGAGCACCTTTGCCTGGTAGCTTGGTGGTTGCTTCAAGCTTATTCTTAGCTTGATTTGTTGGATGGACTTCCTATTCAAAACTCTTTGGATTTGGTGAAAATGGCATTCAGGGACCAAAGCAGAACGTAGGGAAATGCTTATTCAAGATGACTTGAGTAAATGTAGCTCATGGGAAAATGTAAATAGCATTTGAGTATAGAGTCAAAATCATAATAACAAGGATAATGGTCAACACAGCAGTTGTGGGTCAGACCCTGTGCGTCAAATTTCTGGCTCAGCCCCTTAGTTACTACTTGACCTTGGTCAAGTCACTATTATTATTGTAGCTATGAAACGAATCCAAGCATCAAGTATAAATTCAACATGGAAAATAGGTATACGAGGAACATGTTCAGAGGCCAACAGAACTGGAAGATATTTAAGTATCAGTATTATACTGATTTTTAAGTATCAGTATTACATAATACTAAATACGAGACTTAGCTAAACTCCTGAGATTCAGGGCTGAGGTTTCATTTATACGTGGTACTAGTTCTATGCTACCAGACCCAATGTTGCAGCTTAATGAGTCCAGAAAGAACTGGATATAGCAGAGTTAAGTGTGTGCAACTAATAACGTATATAAACATTTACAGAGCATTTGCATTTGTGCCAGGACCTCTGCTCAACTTATTCCATCAGTTTTATGAGATAGATAGCATTATCCTCATTTTATGAATGATTGATGTTTATAATGTTAAGGAGCATGCCCAAAGGGTAAAGCTAGCTGTGAAAGAGCTGGGAAGAAACACAAGTTGTCCAAATCAAAAGTCTGTATTCATACCACATCACAACATGGTCCAAGAAGAAAGGCGAAACTCTGTCTGGTTAAGAGTCTGTTTCTTGGTTTGCCTCCCTCTCTTTTTTCTTCCTTTTGCTCATTTTTTAAAAAGTCCACATTTGAGTAAAATCATATGGTATTTGCCTGTCTTTCACTTATTTCACTTAACATAATCTCTAACTCCTATAATACTCTCTAGCTGCTATAAACATTAGGGTATATGTATCCCTTTGAATTAGTATTTTTGTATTCTTTAGGTAAATACCTAGAAGTGAAATTGCTGGTAGTTCTATTTTTAACTTTTTGAGGAACCTCCATGCTGTTTTTCACGGTGGCTGCGCATATTTGCATTCCTACCAACAGTGCAAGAGGGTTCCCCTTTCTCTACATCCTATTGTTTCTTGTGTTGTTAATTTTAACCATTCTGACAGGTGTGAGGTGATATATCATTATAGTTTTGAGTTGTATTTCTGTGATGATCAGTGATGGTGAGCATCTTTTCATGTGTCTGTTGGCCATCTGGATGTCTTCTTTGGGAAAATGTCTATTCAAGTCTTCTGCCCAATTTTTAATTGGGTTATTCTTTTTTCAGGTGTTGAGTTTTGTAAGTTCTTTATATATCTTGGATACTAATCCTTCATTAGATATTTCATTTGCAAATAATTTTCTCCCATTCTGAAGGTTGCCTTGTAGTTTTGTTGATCATTTCCTTTGTCTTGCAGAAGGTTTTTTATTTTGATGAAGTCTCAATAGTTTATTTTTGCTTTTGTTTCCCTTGCCTCAGGAGACATATTAGTAAGAAGTTGCTGATAACAAAGAGGTTACATGTATTCTCCTCTGGAATTTTTATCGTTTCAACTCTCACATTTAGGTCTTCAATCTATTTTGAATTTATTTTTGTGTTTGGTGTAAGAAAGTGGTCTAGTTTCATTCTTTTGCCTGTTGCTGTTCAGTTTTCCCAACACCATTTATTGAAGAGACTTTTTCCCATTGCATATTCTCTCCTGGTTTGTCAAAAATTGATCGACCATATAATTGTGAATTTCTGGGTTTTCTATTCTGTCCTACTGATCTGTGTGTCTGTTTTTGTGCCAGTACTGTACTGTTTTGATCACTACAGCTTTGTAATATAACTTGAAGTCTGGGATTGTGATGCCTCTAGCTTTGCATTTCTTTTTTAAGGTTGCTTTGGCTATTCTGAATCTTTTATGGTTCCATACAAATTTTATTTGTTCTGCCTCTGTGGAAAATGCTGTTGGTATTTTGATAGGGATTGTGTTAAATGTGTAGATTATACTAGATAGTATAGACATTTTAACAATGTTTGTTCTTCCAATCCATGAACATGGAATATCTTTCCACTCCTTTGTGTCCTCTTCAATTTCTTTCACAGGGTTTTATAGTTACCAGAGTACAGGTCTTCAGCCTCTTTGGTTAGGTTTATTCCTTGGTATCTTATTGGTTTTGGTGTAATTGTAAATGGGATTGAATCCTTAATTTCTCTTTTTGCTGTTTAGTTATTGATGTATAGAAATGCAACAAATTTCTTTATGTTGATTTTTTATCCTGCAACATTACTGAATTCATTATCAAATCAAACAGGTTTTCAGTAGAGTCTTTTGAGTTTTCTCTATATAGTGTCATGTCACCTGCAAGTATTGCAAGTTTTACTTCTTCCTTACCAATTTGGATGCTTTTGATTTCTTTTTGTTTTCTGACTTCTGAGACTAAGACTTCTAGTACTATGTTAAATAGGAGTGAGAGTGACATCCCTGTTTTTGTTTTTGTTTTTTCCTGAACATAGAGGAAAAGCTCTCAATTTTTCCCCATTGAGGATGATGCTAGTTGTAGATTTTTAATATATGGCCTTTATTATGTTGAGATATTTTCTATCTAAACCCACTTTGTGGAGGGTTTTTTTTTTAAATCATGAATGGATGTTGTACTTTGTCAGTTTCTTTTTCTGCATCTATTAAATTGCTTGTGTGTTTCTTATCCTTTCTTTTATAATGTGGTGTATCACACTGATTGATTTGCAAATATTGAACTACCCTGGCAACCCAAGAATAGATCTCACTTGATCATGGTGAATGATTTTTTTTTTTAATATACTGTTGGATTTGATTTGCTAGTATTTTGTTGAGGATTTTGGTATCTGTGTTTATCAGGGATATTGACCTATGTTTCTCTTCTTTTAATGGAGTTTTTTCTGGTTTTGGTATAATGGTAATGCTGGCCTTATAAAATGAATTTGAAAGTTTTCCTTCTTTTTCTATTTTTTGGAATACTTTGAGAAGAATTAGTATTAACTCTGTTTTAAATATTTGGTAGAATTCACCTGTGAAGTCATTTGGCCCTGGACATTTGTTTGTTGGGAGTTTTATAATTACTGATTCAATCTCTGTGTGGTTTATCAGTCTATTCAAATTTCCTATTTCTTCCTGTTTCAGTTTTGGTGGTTTCTGTGTTTCTAGCAATTTATCCATTTCTTCCAGCTTGCCCAATTTGTTGTCATACAGTTTTTCATTATATTCTCCTATAATTATATTTCTGTGGTGTTCATTGTTATTTCTCCTCTCTCATCTGTGATTTTATTTATTTGGGTCCTTTCTCTTTTCTTTTGATAAATCTGGCTAAGGGTTTATTAATTTTATTAATCTTTTCAAAAAAGCAGCTCCTGATTTTATTTATCTATTTTATAGCTTTTATGTGTTTGTTTTTTGTTTGTTTTGTCTTACTTTTCATATCATATATTTCAGCTCTAATGTTTATTATTTCCTTTCTTTTGCTGGCTTTAGACTTTTTCTTTTTCTAGCTCCTTTGGGGTGTAAGATTAGGTTGTTTATTTGAGATTTTTCTTGCTTCTTAAGCCTGTATTGCTATATACTTCCTTCTTTGGACCGCTTTTTCACTACTGTGTTTTCATCTCATTTTTTTCCATGTATTTTTTTTAATGAATAATCAATTAGTTCTTTTATGTTTGTTATTGACTTTTCTTATATACTTGGGTGCTCTAATTTTAGGTGTGTGTCTTGTCTCACAAAAACTACTAGATAGCTATCAAATAAATCATCTTAAATAACCCAGAAATTGACCTAAAGTCTAACAGAACAAACTCCAAAACTAAAAGGAGAGAACAGACCACATCAAAGAAGGTAGGAAGTATAGAGAGATGGTTTAGGGGAAATGGATCACTGGTGCCACAGAGGGAAGGAAGCTGTGATCACAGAGAAGGATGAGAGAGAGAGAGTGCACGCAGCATACGGGGAACACATAAGGAGAACATTTCCCCAAGCCATTGGCTTGGAAAATGAGAGGGGCTGAATTGTATGAGTTCTTGCAACCAGTAGGGCTTAAAGCTTGCAAGTTTTAAAGGTCACTGGGCTTGGCAGAGATAGAACCCAGAGGTCATTGTGCTTCTCCTGGAGAGAAGGTAGGCAAACAACCCAAGGGGAGGAGAGCATGGAAACAGAGATCTGAAAAATGCCTAGGGCACACTGAGGGAATTTTTTGCTCTTTTCAGAGCAGGTCCTGAGAGACAGCGTTCACAGATATGCCTCTAGGGGAACAAAGGAGCTGGCTGGTGCTATTTCCCTCCCTGCCCCTCAGCTTAAACTGAGAGCCACTTGCCAGAAGCAGCACAGGGCTGACAGTGGCTGACTAACTTCCATACACCAAGACCTAACCCCCGGCACTCTGGTGGAACTGCCCTTCTCGGTCAAGCTTGCCTCAGTCCCAGTGTAGCTGGCCCCTTCCCTTCCCCAGAAGACTAGCAAAACCCCTGCCTACACCACTTCTCTAAAGCCTGGAGTTTGAAAGATCAGCAGGCTTGGCTGGGATAGAGCCCACAGGGCAATAAACTGCTTCTGGAGAAAAGGCAGCCCAAAAACCTGGGAACACACAGGGGAAACAGTACCTGAAAAGAGCCTGGAGCACACAGTGAATAAATTATTCACTATTCTAGGAGTGCTTCCCTAAGAGGTAGTGTTCATGGAGACTCCTCTCTGCCGGCTGGTGCCATTTCCCTCCTATGCCCCTCAGCATAAACACAGTGCCACCGGAGGGAAGCCGCTGAGCATGGGCACTGGCTGCCTCACTTGCTTACACCAGTCCCTACCTCCTTGTGCTTTGGCGGTACTGTCCTTCTCAGTCAAGTTCGCCTCAGTTCCAGTGCAGTGGGCCCCTCCCCCAGAAGACTAGCCCAAACTAGCACACACCCTGGCCCATACCACATCTCCTGACCAGAGAGTTCTGAAAAACCTTCGTTCTTTTTTTTTTTTTTAAATAATTTTTTTAATAAACATATAATGTATTATTAGCCCCAGGGGTACAGGCCCGTGAATCACCAGGTTTATACACTTCAAGACCTCAGTTCTGATGCAGGTGGTGTCAGGTCTCATTTTACAAGCAGACTAGAGCACACCTAGTTAAAGCTTGCCATGTTCAGGCCAGGGACCAAACACTGCCTGCGGCAGGCAAGGAGAACCTCTGCAGATGACTGGTCTGAAGGATAGAGCAGCTAAAACACAACAGAAGAGCACACGCAGCACACACTAGAGACATTCCCTGAAGTGCTAGGCCCTGGGCACTACATGCCCTCTTCTTCATAAAGCCATTGCTTTCAGGAGCAAGAGACATAAAATGACTTTTCTAACACAGAAAAGAAGGCAGAGACTTAGAAAATGCCAAGAGGGGGGAATTTAGCCCAATGATTGAACAAGATGAAGCCATGGCCATAGATCTAAGTGAAACAGATATAAGTAATATGCCTGATGGAGAATTTAAAGCAATAATCATAAGGATATTCACTGCGCTTGAGAAGAGAATAGAAAATATCAGAGAGACCTTTACCACAGAGGTAAAAGATTTTAAAAAGTTTCAGTCAGAGATGAAGAATGCAATAAATGAGAGCGGAAATAGGCTTGATGCAATGAACAGCAGACTGGAAGACGCAGAGGAACAAGTTAGTGACCTAAAAGACAAAGTAATGGGAAATAATGAAGCTGAACAAAAGAGAGAAAGAAGAATTATGCTACACAAGAATAGACTTAGGCAACTCAGTGACTCCATTAAACATAAATACATTATGGGAGTATTATGGGAGTCCCAGAAGGAGAAGAGAGAAAAGAGGGCAGAAAATTTATTTCAAGAACTAAAAGCTGTAAACTTCTCTAATCTGGGGAAGGAAAGAGATACCTAGATCCAGAAGACACAGAGAACCCCCATCCAAACTAACAAAAGCAGGCTAACATCAAGATGTATTATAATAAAGTTTACAGATTATAGTGATAAAGAAAAAATCTTAAAAAGCAACAAGACAAAAGAAGACCAAAACTTACCAGGGAAAACCCATAAGGCCAGCTAGATTGCTCAACAGAAATTTGGCAAGCCAGAACAAAGTAGCATGATATATCCGAAGTGCTGCGTAGAAAAAACTGTAGCCAAGAACACTCCATCCAGCAAGGCTCTCATAAAGAATAGGAGGAGGGATGAAGAGTTTCCCAGACAAATAAAAACTAAAGGAGTTCATGAGCATGAAACCAGCCCTGCAAGAAATATTAAGGGGGATCCTTTGGGTGGAAAGGAGAGGACAAAAGTGGCAAAGATAGGAAAGGATCAGAGAAAATCTTCAGAAACAATGATTAAACAAGTAATAAAATACAAATCTACCAATAATTATTTGAATGCAAATGGACTAAACACCCCAATCAAAAGACATAGGGTGTCAGAATGGATAAAAAGTGAGACCTGTGTATATGGGGCTACAAGAGATTCATTTTAGACCTTAAAACACCTGCAGATTGAAAGGGTGGGAAACATTTATCATATAAATGGATGTCAAAGCCAGCGTAGCAATACTTATATGCAACAAACTAGACTTTAAAACAAAGACTAGCAAGAGACAAAGAAGGGCATTATATAGTCACAAAGGGGACAATCCAACAAGAAGATACAATTGTTAATCATCATTTCTACTCACATTTTAACAAGGATTTAGTTATGAACATGTTGAAACAAGATGTAGCCAAGAAAATAAGAGGCTAAAATTTAAAGCTTTACATTGAAGACTCTCAGTCCCCAGTCTGAAAGAACAGAATCACAGAGGAGACATCCTAGAAGAGGCAACAAAATGAAAGTTCCAGAAACAATAATTCTGACAAGACCTTCCTCTGTAAGGTGTTAAATCAAAATCTTCACTGATTAAACATCTAATTTGGGACAACCCTAAAGTCTCATTCATGCCCAACCTTGGATCTTTAAATTTGTGAGTCACATGGCATGCTCCAAGTGCAGGAAGACAGGACTTCTGTTTGAGAATTATCATTTGATGGGAGGAGAAAAAGAGAAAATAAAGCTGGCTGGCCAGATCACTCTCTTTAATGGAAGTTTATGCCAATTACATGCATATCGCAGTGACTAAGAACATGAGCTTTCATGTCAAATACACTTCATGATTTTTCTGAAGGGTTCCTGGAAGTTATGGAGGGTCCTAAATAATTTTATTATAGCATCTATAATTTTATGTCCATTGGAACAAGACTGGAACATTTCTTCTCTACAGTATACACATTTACTAAATCACACACACACACACACACACACACACACACACACCAGATATCTTTATAATAACTCTCAATACCAACTTTTTATCAATGTTAGGCAGTTGACTCTTTTTATCTATACCTTCAAATAACTTACTGGGCATTTCAGTTTTCATCCAACCTTTCTAAAAGAAAGTTAGTAGTCAGTGAACTATATCTTCAGTTAATCTGATATGCTTCTAAAAGGTGGTGTTCCTCTTTACCCACAGAGTCGCATAAGTATTTAAACAAATGTTTTGTCTCTTTAAAAATGAGGCAGTCAAATCCACTGCTGTCTGCCTTGCATAGAAATCTGGCTGGGCTGGGGAAGGACATTGTACCTCATTGCTCTGCAGTATTTGTCCAACATGACCAGCTCTCTGCACCTGCTCATAAGATCTCCATTTGGGGAACTTGCCCTCTTTGTTTATCCTAAACTTTCAACTCTAACTCATGGGTTAAATTCTTAATTTTGCCTATTTTTTTTTAACACTTACTTTCTGGGATCAAGCAGTTTTCTAGATAAAATTTGTTTCTCTTCTTACATTTATCTTAGAAATTCATTTCACTCATTTTTTCAAACCTAAGCTTATGGAGTGCTCTCCTTCATCCCAACGTCTACTTATTTCATTCTCAGAATTGATTTTGATAGGATGTATCTTTGATTTCCCTCCCAGCATTAGTCTGATCTCATCACTGGGCTGCATGTTCTCACAAAGAACCAGTTTACTCTAGAAGAGAGCCCCCAGTGCTACCTCAAGTATCCATATGGTGAATCCTGCTATAGGTATATGTATTCATATTAAAGCATGCTAAAGCATTATAGTGCACTAATACTCCTGAGGAATTTTACCTTCTCATCAGTGATCATATATTCTGCAAATCAGAGAAACCACTTTCTGGTTCCAACTGCAGGATAGGAAGCCTCCATGTAAACAGCAGCAACCTATTCTTATGTTCATTTCACTCACACACTAGACACTCATGAAGTACGAATTATGAGTCCGCTCTTTTGAGGCACTACTGCTTCTGTGATGTACCTGGAACAATGGACAGCTCTCTCCCTGGTGTTGGGGTTTATGGCACACTTTGATAAAAGAAGCCAGGGATCAATAGAAGCATTTCAAAATATGCTTATTTTTCCAAAATTTGAATCACCTACCCTCCACAAATATTACTGTGCTTTCTGAGATTCTTTTCTGATCAGATTCTCTTCTCTCTCTCCTTTTCACCCTCTGAGAATAGGATTTGTATTGCTAACTAATATCCTGTGCATTCTTCATTAGAACTACAGTCAGGGCGCCTGGATGGTGTAGTTGCCTAAGCATCTGTTGGTTTCAGCTCAGATCCTGGTGAGATCAAGTCCCTCATTGGGCTCTGAGCTTAGTGTGGAGTCTACTTGAATCTGCCCCTCCTGTTCATTTTCTCTCTCTCTCTCAAAATAAATAAATCTTAAAAAAGAAAAAAGAACTGCTATAGCTGATTGAAATATTGAAAACCCTTTAATGTCTCTAGCGCTTTTAGTTTAGTTTAGCTAAGTCATAGATCACGATTTTTGTTTTTAGTTAAAATACAAGGTTGTAGTTAAAAATCATATATTCTAGCTTTGCTGGACTCAAATATCAGCTCCACCATTTGCTACTTGTATGACTCTCAATTTCCTCATTTATAAAATAGGGGAAATAGTCATACCTCCCAGTAGGTAGTTATGAGGAATGAATGAGTTTCCATATGTAAAGTGTTTTGCACAATGACTCACAGAGGAAGTCCTATGTGTGTTTGCTGTTATTATTATTAAAGAGGGTGCTGAAGAGTACATTTCCAAACAAATCCCTCAGTGACCCCTATTATCAAATTGGAGGTGTGTTTTTTCATGAAAAAAATATAAGCCTGAAGATATGACAAAAAGACATTTTAAAATTCAGCAAAGCTTTTGAAATTGCATGTGTAAAGGAAAAAAGAATGATAATTTTTCTGATGAAGGATTAAAACAATACTCAAATCAAGTCATTGAATATGAATGAGGAAGTAGCCAGGCTTGTTTTTCTGCCTGACAAACAAGACTAGAAGGGGAGAAAAAGATAGCATAACTTATCAAAACACTACATGCTGGGAAGTAACTTAGAATCCATCACATTCCCTGCCACACATCCCCCAGCAGAATAGGAACACTGATTATTTTCGTTCTGCATCCTAGCAATGTCTAGAAATAAACAAAGTGGCCTGGATAAAGGCAAAGATAGAAATGGCAGCTTTACCAAAGTGAAGTTTCAATAGTAAGTAACAAAGGGGAACACAACTGAAAACAAAGGAGGGAGTAGAGTGTCTGGATGGCTCAGTTGGTTAAGCAGCTGACTCTTGATTTCTGCTCAGGTTTTGATCTCAGGGTCTTGAGTTCAAGCCCCGTGTTGGGCTCCATGCTGGGCATAAAGTCTGCTTGGAAAGAAAAAGAAAGAAAGAAAACAAGCAATTCTTTAAAAAGTGATTTTTTCTTTTTAAGACTGCTTAAGCGTCTTGGCAGACTCAGAAGCCTTGATTAGACTAATAATACAGGGATTTGTTTATCTTTATTATCTCTTTGCCTGTTTTTCTGCATTATAGTTGCTCCTTTGTGTTAGCGCACTGATTATGCTGAAATATTGCTACAAAACATGCCTTCCCTGTAAGCGACAAGAGTTAGGACTGCTGGTTTTCCCTTTAAGTCCAGCTAATGCTGGCAACCACTTAATTTATTGTGATTACATGAACTCTAAGATGGGAGTCTGCATTTCAAATCCATTCCCGGGGCTCCTGGGTGGCTCAATCGGTTAAGCATCTGCCTTCAGCTCAGGTCATGATCTCAGGATCCTGGGATCGAGTCCTGTATCATGCTCCCCACTCAGCAGGGAGTCTGCTTCTCTCTCTCCCTCTGACCCTCCTCCCCATTTGTACTTTCTCTCTCTTTCTCTGTCTCAAATAAATAAATAATATCTTTTAAAAAAGCTGTTCCCTACGTGTTTACTCTTGCCATCATTTCCCCCTAATTAGTAAAGCACGAAAGTCTCTAGGTGAGATGACTAAGTGATTTTAATTTTTTCCTGTTGGAAGTGTTGTCCCTGAGAAAGAGAGTATGGGAGGGCATGAGCATATATATGTGGGTGATGATGGAAGGTGCCATGGAAGGGGGAGTGAGTACTGCAAAGGTCTTAAGCTACTAGGGAAACACGTTCTGGTCCCCCATATTAACTATACCAGTGGTGTGATGAGGCCAGCTCCTTGTAGCTCTTGCAAGCTGATTGTGAACATCTCTTCCCAGTCCCATGTACCATTACATGGTGGTGGTTTGAAGTAGGAGGGTATTTACACCATGGAAATTGGCATATGCTACAAATCTCTCTTCAAATCTCTCTTCTAGAGACTCTACAAGTCTCTCTTCTTTTGCCCGGAATGCCAGATGTTAAGCATTTACCAGCATCCACTGATGACAGCTGGTCATAAGTAACATGGCTATAAGCTAATATGAACCCTGTAACCTGGGTTAGTTTATTCTGGGGGAATGCAACACAGGGAAGGTAAATATTACATGGGCCACAGGTAATATAGAAATGGCAGTATATCCTATTGCTTTGAAGGGCAAATTGCCATTTTATATTAAAAAAACCCTATATTTCCCTTTATCAACTGTCTTATGTGACTATAATCTATTACTTATGCTCATCTTGTTCATGACATGGTAGGTTCCTTAGAGGTAGAATGATATATGGTTACTCATTTATTTAGTGTTCAGTTGTGTATGGCAGAGTCCTGATGGGTTCTAGGCTTCCAACTTTCTGATTCCTTCACATCTAACAGAGTGGAAATACCATGGGTTCCAACAATGTCTTGAGATTATTGTGAGAATCAAATGATAGAATGCAAGTGTCAGCCACTCTATTAGGTAGGGGCCTCACCTATAATATTTAAAAGTGTGTAGCAAATACAGAGCATGAGATGAATATCTGTACTTATTAGATGTGATTTGGAGACAGTGTAATGAATCAGAGGGGTCTTCATCAAAACAATAATTTGCTACTGCTTAATGATATAACCTTAAAGAAATTCATATCGCCATTTTGCGCCTGTTTCTTCATTGAGTTGTAAACATATAAAGTCTAGTGCACAGGTTTGGCATGAGAATTACAAAGAGATATTATACAGGAAGCTCCTAGCCAACATGGCTGCTGGCATGTAATAGATGTTTGACAAATACTAGCTCCCTTCCCTGCTCTCCTATGTGATAGAAGCTGTATAAAGGCAAAATGCCCGATGCTGTGAGTCTTGGTCACTTCAACCATCATGATCATCCTTGTTATCACAGTTGGAATTTCTGCAGACAAGAAGTTTTTCGAAGTGAGGACCTTTCCATATATCAATAAGTAATCTCTTAGAAAACCTCCAAATCCAACCCCCTGTAGAGGTATTTCTGTTCTATAAAGAAGAAACAAAATTATAGTCAATTAATTACTGCTATCAACACACCAGCCGATGAATGTCTTTAAGACAAAACCTTTGGGAAGTTTTAGGCAGAGCGTAACTTAATTTTTATAGGACTGTTGTTCAAGGTCCCCATGCCATTCGCTCTTTCTCAACATTTAGCATAATATGATGCTCACAGTCAGAGGCTGTTGCCATTAAGTTTGTGCATGCATAGAGGATGCCTCCTTGAACCAGCTGGGACATCAACCTGTGTGCACTTGAGTGATGGATTGGTTTTCCCCTTCTGGGCCCAATTTATGAATTGAGTCAAGTGAATCACAGGGCTCTCATCTTCTCAAAACAAGTATATTAGATAAGACTGGAGCAGAGGAAGAGCAGCTTTGCAGACATCTCTATTAGCACCACTTTCTGGCCTTCGCTGTACTTGTGTCTGTATCCATCCTAAGTCATCTAACTGCATCATTTTGAAATATGCATATGGAATTAAGACTGATGACTGATATCTCTTTGATGTATATTTCCTAGATCTCTGGACTCAGTGACAACTTTCTTTAAACCTCAGGATTAGGAAAGAGAACATCCTATAAGCCATAATCTATATAGAGACAGCAGGTGACAACATTAAGTTTCACGATAAACATTGATAGAGCAACTAAGATCACATGATCATAAATGAATTTCTATGAATTTGGAAACAAGCACAACTTTCTCAGTCTGGAAAAAGCCAGGGTTGTTAGCCTGTTCTTGCAGCAACAACGAGAGGTTATTAGAGAAGGATCTTAATTCTTGCTTATAAGTGTTTGGATTTATCCCTATGTTTCTGGGGCCCCAAGACCCTCCCATATGTAATAATCTGTGTACGTATCTGTCCTGTTCATCAGACTTTGACCTCTTCTAGCTAGGAGCTGAAAGGGTTTCATCTTTTTTACTTTCGGAACCTAGCACGGTGACTGGTACAAAGCAAACACTCAACAGTGTTCATTAGTTCACTCCTCGGAAGGGCCCAGGGAAAAGGGGACACCCAACAACAATTGCACACAAGTCTTACCCAATCAGGTGAATGAAGTTGTGATTGCTTGTGTCTGTAATTTCTTCAAGTCGATCGTCCCCTCCCAGGGCACCTCTGGACTAATTAGATTAACTGTTACTGTCAGGGCTATCTAATTGCTTGTACTGAAGAAAGCAAATTGCAGACAGTAGATATCAATGTAAAATCAAACAGAAAACAGGTGTTTGCTAATTAAAACTGAGATTTTAATGAATGACCCGTGTGGTTTTGGAGAATACCACTCCCAACATCTGCTTCATAATTAGACTCCTCTCTTGTTCTCTCTTTTCCTATCTCTCTCTCCTTCTTCCACCTACTTTGCTAACATCCCAGTAAATAACTGTGAAATGACAAATTTTTTAAACCCCGCCCCCCCGAAATCTTTACTCTTTGTAAAGGGACAAAAAAACAGATGTGCCTGTTCAGGTAGCTGTAAACAAATCATAAAGAACTGAAAAAAAAAAATGGCTGTGCGTTTACTAAAGCATTTACCTAATAGTTTATTAGTTTATACATTAAAGACAATAATACATTGGTAAAAAGAAGTGACAGGACTGGAAAAAGATCACATGAAAACATTTTAATGCACAAATTGGTCATGGTACACTGGGGGAAGCTTATTATGAGTGCTGGTTCATCTACCATTTGAGACTTTATTTTGAGTTAATTGGGTTTCTTGCTGAGACGACCTCATCTGATGGATGTTGCTTTTTGCTTTTCGATCCATCTGAAAGTGAAAGAGAAGAACCTAATTTTAAAATATAATAACAAGTCTGTGGGATGTACCTGGTAAGCAGGTTTAGCAGAAATGCTTCATTTTTAGGAAAGCTGAAAGAGGGAAACCAATTTGGAATGAATTCACAGAAAGGATAGGCACAAATGTCACAGCATTTTTTTTGAGATCATCATTGCAGAAATATTTCCCCACCATTAGTCTCTGTGTTTTTGAATGTTCTAGGAAGTGAATTTCTAGTTATAGCTGCTTTATGCAATTAAACTCAACTATGTCTCAGCCACAGGAACTCTGAGGAACTGGCAAAGCTGTTGAGTGCTGTGTCAACTAATAAACAATCAAAAGTATTGAAATCTGAAAAAAGTCAAGCAGCTTCTAGAGGAGTCTCTTCACACATTCTAAGGCACCAGATCAGAAGGCTCAGGCTAAGAACGTGAAAGGTGTGTCCTCTAGGCAAGGGCTTTTGAACCCTACACTACTTTAATTCAACAATAGAACCCACAGAGGCGTGACCATGAGAAAAAAAAAAAATACATACCAAGCCCTCATCAAATATTTTGAATAATATATAAGAAACTTGATGTCCTATTTCAGTTGCTTTTAAATTAAAATATACATATTTTTTAGAGAACCCAAAAGATTTGATTCTTCCTAAATTTAAGTCACAAAACATACACACACACAATTTTTAAACATGTGTGTCTGTGTACATGAAACATACATATATGTATATGTCAAATGTCAGGAGTTTTAAATGATTGTAGATGAAAACAGACTCATTATGCTGTTTCAGGGCAGGTTCTTAGCCTCCTCGAAATGCCTCTTTATGTGAATTTTGTCATGTTCCAAATCTGTTCCTCATATGGTGACACTAGTCCCAGGGTTCTGCGGCACCTGATGTGTTCTGCTTCTCATGCCTTAACTGCACTGGTTTTATCTGCTGCCTGGAAGGCCCCTGGCAGGAGGGTCACACTTGTCCTGTTGACAGTGTCTATCAGGAAAGTCCACTGTTGGGTCAGGGTTCTACCTGGTCTCAGCTGCCAGTTTTCAGGGTGTCCAGCAATGCCTGGCTCAAAACAGAATCTGAGAGAATGTTCTCTCTCCATTTCTATGACATGCTTGTCACCTAGGCCCTGAACTAGTATTTCTCATGCCCAGAGTCTCCTGAAATCTTTACAAAAGGAGCTTTGGTCCTCAGTTTCTGGTTCCAGCAGCTAAAATCAGGTCTCTAAGATAGCTGGGGAGTGCTCTGTTCTACTCACATCATCACTCCCGTGTGCCTTCTCTCCCATTCCTCCTTACCCCGACTAAACCCCTTTCAGTTAAACTCCTTCCACTCTTACGTACTTGCATTTTAACTTTCAAAAATGAAACACCAGGGACGCCTGGGTGGCTCAGTTGGTTAAGTGGCTGCCTTCGGCTCAGGTCATGATCCCAGCGTCCTGGGATCGAGTCCCACGTCGGGCTCCTTGCTCCGCAGGGAGCCTGCTTCTCCCTCTGCCGCTGCCTGCCACTCTGTCTGCCTGTGCTTGCTCTCTCCCTCTCTCTCTCTCTGACAAAAAAAAAAAAAAAGAAACACCAATTACATACATAAGGTGTTTTATGTTGATAAGTAAATTTCAAAATACAACCGCAACTTAAAAAATGTGGGGAATACTATCACCTAGCCTAAGAGAGTACTGTCAGTAACTCTGAAACCCCTTATTTCAGAGAAAGTCATTTCTCTGCATTTTGTTCTTTATCAATGCTTTGCTTTTATCTTAATAGTTTTAGGATGTATTTATGTACCCCTAAACCCTAAAAATGTATCTGTTTTTGCTTTTGCATGTTTGTAACCACTTATCAGTGAATCACATAAGTTCTCTCCTGTGACTCCCTTATTTTACATGCCATTTTTTTCTGAAATCCATCACTCAATCTTGATTTGTTGAATTATATTAATTGGCTGTCACATGATAAATCAACTTTGCATAACTGGAAAACCAGTTCGGTCTCTACATATCACCCTTTTTACATTTTCCTAAATTTGGTTTGTCCACATTTTGTTTAAGATGAATTCACTCAAATTCAGTTTTCATACATTGTACTAACTTTGCCTTGTTTGAGAATAAGTAACTGTCATATGTCTTCTTTTCTCTCCTACTTTGAGTGAGAACTTTTTTTTTTTTTTTTTTTTTTTTTTTTTTTTGGTGGTGTCTCTGCCCCTTTTTCATTATCGTATTTTGGGGCAGTGGAAGTTAAGCATAACTTGTCTCTTTTAGATAATAGTTTGGGAGAATATGAGGTTTCATATATTTCCTAATGGAGAGTAATGGATATTAACAGAATCCTAGGGGTGCCTGGGTGGCTCGGTTGGTTAAGTGCCTGCCTTTATCTCAGGTCATAATCCCAGAGTTCTGAGAGCAAGCCCTTCATCATGCTCTCTGCTTAGCAGGGAGTCTGCTTCTTCCTCTCCTGCTACTTCTCCCCAACATTTGTGTGCTTGCTTGCTCTCTCTCTCTCTCTCTCTCTCAAATAAATAAAATCTTAAAAAACAAACAAAGAAACAAAAAACCCAGAACCCTGCATTTCCAGGTCTGAGCAATAAATGGTTAGATCTTTGAATTATTTCCCTTGAGGTGGGGCATGAGTGTGCTTAGTGTGTGTGGAAAAGGGGAAGTGCATATCCAATGACCAGAAGTGTTGGCTGGGATGAAATCTACCATCAGATGTATTTCCTGCTCTTCCTAGTACATAGCCAGGCTGTATTTTTTACCTCTCTAGGAATTAGGTACAACCATACAACGAAGTTCTAGCAATGGAGTTGACCAAAAGACAGTGAGCATCATTTTCAGACCTGTACCAAAAAGTCCTTCCATGAACCATCCTTCATGCTCTTTGCCTTTGACTCGAAGCCCACAAACACAACCACGTTTGCAGTCATAGTTACAAGATGGTGGAAACTACAGCAGTCCCCAGACATGGAGCCTATGGCCTATGCGCAGGAATACTTGCTTAACACATCACATGTTAGAGAAATAAACTTGCTTCCTATTCATCTACGGACACAATGTGGTATGCCTGCAGGAACAACTAGCATCACTTCAACTTACACACTCCCTTCTTTTTTCTCTGCTTATGCAACTTCAGAAGTCCAGGGAATAAGCTTGACTTTCCACCATAAACTTACATTTCTCTTCATCTTTTTTTTTTTCATATATACCTTCTGTTTGGCTGTATTGAATCCTAGATAATTTTTTTCCCATCTTCTTCTCATGCCACTAAATATCTCTTTATACATGTCTACTCTACTAATTTAAATTATTAGTTTCTCATATTCATATTATATTTATATTATATATAAATATATATTTATATATAATATAAATATATATATTTATATAATATTATATTTATATTATAATATATTCTCATATTCATATTATATTTCTCAAATTCATATTATATTTAAAAGTTTTTCTTGGTCATTTCTTTTATTTCCTTCATATATTTCCTTATACTTTAAAAAATTTTCCTTACATATATCAGGGCTTCATATCTTACAGTCAAATTCTGAAAACTTTTTGAGGTTTTGAGGCTGGAGTCTTTTTTTCTGCTCTCACTCAGCAATGGCTTATTTACTTGTACATACTGTGATTATTAGCATTTTATAAGCTTATTTCCCCTGTAACTTTTTCTGTTGCCTGAGTTTCCATATCTAAAGGGTGTTCCTTTAAAGATGATTTGAATTTGCTTCTATCTGGTGTCTGAGGACCCAGCACACCAGGGTCATTTTGGACAAGCACTCAATTTAAAATTATTTTATTGTGGGGGCGCCTGGGTGGCTCAGTGGGCTAAAGCCTCTGCCTTCGGCTCAGGTCATGATCCCATGTCGGATGTCAGATGGAGCCCCATGTCGGGCTCTCTGCTCAGCAGGGAGTCTAATTCCCCCTCTCTTTCTGCCTGCTTCTCTGCCTGTCTGTCAAATAAATAAATAAAATCTTAAAATTATTTTAGTGTGGTATTGCTGGGAACAAATGGATAATATGGTGGTTTTCACTAAAAATAAATATGGGTGAGTTTTTGGTAAGAATTCTTTTCTTTTTCTTTTTAAGATTTATTTTATTAGAGAGAGAGAGAGAGAACACAGGGAGGGGCAGAGGGAGAAGAAAGAGAAACCCATGTTGACTCTGTGCTGAGTGTGGAATCTGGAGCCAGAACTGGGGCTCGATCTCACGACCCTGAGATCAAGACCTCAGTCAGATGTTCAAATGACTGCACCACCCAGGTGCCCCAAGTTTTTTAGGAATTTTTAAAGACATACTTTTTCCTCTCCCCGCCCATGACCTCCTTCCCCTCAAAACAATACTAGCTTCCAGTTCTCTTTTTGTCTTTTTCTGCAGGAAGGGTTATTGTTATTTACTTATCACAATGTTCAAGAGCTTCTTATTTTTTCTTGGTGGGATGGGAAGGGGGGAGGATTTTAGCCATAAGCAGGTGTTACTAATCTAAATCTCCCTACTATGTTGCTCATGGCTTAGTTTTGTCTGTTGCATTTTCTTTCTGCAGCCCATTAAGATTAAGATTCACTTCCCAGAGTGAACATTGGCTTCATAGCATATTAACCTATCTGCATTTTCACTTTTCCAAAATTTCTGTCCTTGTATGTTTTTCTTTTTCTTGGCTAACCATGCATTCACATATTGTGAAATACGCAGTCCGTATTTGTTCAGGCTTTTAACTCCTATGAAGTAAACTTCTAGTTCCCTATAGTTTCAGAAACAGAATCCCTCCTCCCAGTCTTAATGCATAATAATAGCTATAAATAGGTATTTTAAAATAGATATTTAAATATTTATTTGGGGGAGAGAGGTGTTACCTCACTAGTAGTGGTTTTAGCCTCAAGCCAGCCAGCTAAACTGTGCTGTTAGGACACACATAAATTCATACTTGTAGCTCTTATTCTTAGAAACTGCGAAGTGGATTAGTAGAGAGAGGACTCTAAGTGGTTGTTTCTGTGAATAAATAGCAGAGTGTCATGAAGGGTGAAAGCACTCAAAAACTATTGAATGATGAGGACGACAGTGATGACGGTGATGATGAGAGCTTCTTGGCAGCTGGAAATAGTATAAGGGCAAATGTCCTGTGGGTATGGAAATGTCCGAATTTGTTTACACAGAAGGATATATGGAAAAATCCACAGGGAGCAATAACAGTTCCATCTTACTCAAGAACTTTCAAACCTAATGGGAAAGATAAAATAATTGGAAAATGCACTTTAAACATTATTTGTAACCCACTTTGCTACAAAATGTATCTTCGTGGGGACACTCATAATTTTTTTCCATTACCTGCATGGGGTCCAGATATTAACCTTGGAGCTAGAAGGTCAAACCAAGACACAAACATGCTGATTTTTTTCTACCCAAAGCAAAATTTACTGATTTGGGTGGTTTACCCCCTAAAACACAATCTGCTTACTTCGCAGAGGTGGGAGCCTATCCCTAAAATGTGAACGAGTCCATTTTTAGAAAGACTCTCCTAGTATTCCTGACCTTACTTAGTGAGTATAATGAAAGATTCAACTCATTAAGCAGGCAGCAGAGGTTCTGATTAGTTTTAAGGAAATAACCCTGCTAGATGATCCTTGCACATGGGAATCATGCTGGACTACTGCTCATCACAGCCACATTCTTGCTTTCTTTGGCTCATGGAATATGCAGGGGACATACTCACACGTAATGAGCAGATCTAATCTTAAAAACTGTGCTAACAGCTTTGCATGCTAACAATAAGATTTATCTCCAGGCTGACAGCTTACAGGTAGTCTTTCATTTTCCAGAGCAAATTTGAAAATTAGCAAATTAAATCACAGTGTTGTTTACACGGTACAGAACTACCTTGTTTGGGGGCGTTGTTCTTAATGCATAAGGATGTTTTAACAGCTACAAGAGGACAAAAACCTTCCAGTTCCCTGCTTCTGGCAGCATGCCACCTCTTCCATCTAAAGTGATCAAAGACTGTAAACACCACGTGGTAGAGGGAGAGATCTTTTTTAACTGGTAGAGCTTCATTGCAGTTTTACGAAGGAATAAAATGCTGCAAGCATCGTGGGTGAAATTTGGGGGCTGCTGGAATTGTTTTTAATCTTTCAGGATCAAAAGGGAGTCACTTCATAAAAATTCCCATCTTCCTTCTCTGGACACACCAGTATGTTGGGAGGATTTGGCTAGCCTAATGGTGACACTCTTATTGTGAACACTTTGTACTCACCATTCAGCCCCGGTCCTTGATGTTGCTAAATCTAGCCATTTGAAGGTTAAAGGAACATGTTCATTATTGCCAAGGACAGAGCTTCTGGGAGCTGTACAGGAGGCTCTTGTATTGCAGTGTTCTCTAATAAGGGGAGATAGATGGAAACCATGAAATGAATTCATATTACATGTGCACTTTTCATATTATATTTATGGAACCCAAAATGTATTAACTGAATATGCCTGCTGCACAGTAAATTAGCTCAATTTCATGGTGAGGATTTCATTTTCTTTTAAATATAAAAAAAAGTGCCAAAATCCAAGTTTATAAATGTTCTCAAAGCTATTCAGAAAGTCTCTCTGGGATATTAAAAGATTAATTTATAGTGAGAATAGGTACCGAAATTAGAATACAGTAAAGAACTTAGGTGTATCTACAACTCATAGTTTGATCATTCTCCCTACTCCTCTTAATAATTTGGTACATCTATTCATGCTTTTCCTTAGATCTTATTGCAGATTATTCGTGCCAATGGACTGAAACATGTGAGACATATCATAACCTGTTGGCATGTTTCCAATACTGTCCTTACTAAAAGAGCTAATGGTCATGAATTGGTTTATGATTATGTCCTTCAGGAATTCAGAATAGTTGTGGAGAAATAAGGTTTGGTTTTAAACTCCACGATCCCACTTCCCGTGGTTCACAGTTACTACTGTAAGGGCCAGTTGCTGTCTTAGATACAGTCCACTCTTGTATTATACTTCTCTTATATGCAACTTGTACATAGTGAATTTTTTTTGTAATTTTATTTTATTTATTTTTTTTAGTGTTCCAAGATTCATTGTTTATGCACCACACCCAGGGTTCCATGCAATATGTGCCCTCCTTAATACCCACCACCAGGCTCGCCCAACCCCCACCTCCTCCCCTCCAAAGCCCTCAGTTTGTTTCTCAGAGTCCACAGTCTCTCATGCTTCGTCGCCCCCTCCGACTATCCCCCAACTCCCTTCTCCTCTCCATCTCCCCATGTCCTCGTGTTATTCCTTATGCTCCAAAAGTAAGTGAAACCATATAATTGACTTTCTCTGCTTGAGTTAATTTCACTCAGCATAGTGAATTATTTTGACCATATTCTCTTGCCATTTTCTCTACTAGCTCTTTCAATATGACTTTAGTCCTTATACTGGCACATTTTAAACCTTCCCTACTTACTTACTCTAGTCCCTTACTTAGATACCACCCAATTTCCTCTGAGCCCTCAAAATGACAAGAAAAGTATTACCTTACTGTATTGGACCAGAAAAACAAGTTAGACTGGAAATCCCATTTCTCAACATTCTCTGCCTTCTCCAGATCCTTGTTTGTTTCTTTGTTTGTTTTAATTTACGCTGTATTTAGGTATAATTGACATATAAAATGTTAAGATCTTTAAAGGTGTATATAGTGGTGGTTTGATGTATGTATACACTGTGAAAGCCCATCTAGTTAATTAACACATCCATCACTTCACATATTTATCTTTTTTGTGTGTGTGAGGACATTTAAATTCTCTCTTAGAAAATTTTAATTATAAATAGTGTTATCCATCTATAGTCACCATGTTATATATTAGTTATAAAACCTTATTCACCTTTTTTTTTCATAATAGTTTATTTTTTATTTTTTTAATTTTATTTCTTATAAACATATAATATATTTTTATCCCCAGGGGTACAGGTCTGTGAATCGCCAGGTTTACACACTTCACAGCACTCACCATAGCACATACCCTCCCCAATGTCCATAACCCCACCCCTCCTCCCAACACCCTCCCCCCTATTCACCTTTTTTTAAAAAAAAAGATTTATTTATTCATTTTAGAGAGAGAGACTGGAGGGAAAGGCATAGGAAGGAGGAGAGAGAGAGAGAATCTCAAGCAGACTCCCTGCTAAGCACAGAGACCAATGCAGGATTCAATCTCAAAATCCTGAGACCATGACCTGACCCAAAACCAAGAGTCTTAACACTCAACCAACTGAGCCACCCAGGCACCCCAAAACCTTGTTCATCTTATAAATGAAAGTTTGTGCCCTTTTACCAATCTCTATCTTCTTCACCCCCTCTAATTCCTAACAACTACTTTTCTACTCTCTGTTTCTATGGATTTTTTTTTTTAATTCTACATATAAGTGAGATCATATGGTATTTGTCCTTTTCTGACATATTTCACTTAGAATAATACCTTCAAGGTCCATCCATGTTACAAATGGCAGGATTTCCTTTCTTATGATCGAATAATGGTCCATTATATATATATGTATATGTACATCACATTTTCTTTATCCATTCATCTACTGATGAACACTTAACTTGTATTCATATCTTGGCTATTGTGCATAATGTTACAGGAACATGGGAGTGTAGATGTCTTTTTGATCCTGTTTTCCTTTGCACATGTACCCAGATATAGGACTGGTGGATCATATGCTAGCTCTGTTTTTAACTTTCTGAGGAAACTCCATGTTGTTTTCCATAAGGACTGCAACAATTTACATTCCCTCCAACAGTGCATGAATGTTTGCTTTTCTCCACATTCTTGCCAACATTCATGATCTCTTGTCTTTTTGACAATACCCATTCTAACATGTGTGAGGTTGTATCTCACTGTAATACTGATTTGCAATTCCCTAATAGTTAGTGATGTGGCATGCCTTTTTATGTACCTGTTGTTTACTTTGGGGAAAAAAAATGTCTATTCAGGTACTCTGCCCATTTTTTTTTTTTTTTACTCTGCCCATTTTTAAAGTGGATTGTTTTCTTTGTGCTATTGAGTTGAGTTCTTTGTATTGTTTGAATATTAACCCTTTATTAGATACATGATTTGTAAATATTCACTCCCATTCTGTAGGTTGTTTTTTCATATTTTTGGTGGTTTCCTTTGCAGAAACTTTTTAGTTTGATGTACTCCTGCTTATTAAGTTTGCTTGTGTTGCTTGTGTTTGTGGTGTCAGAGCCAAAAAATCATTGCCAAGACCACCGTTAAGGAACTTACCCTCTATATTTTCCTCTAGGAGTGTTATGGTTTTAGTTCTTATGTACATGTCTTTAATCTATTCTGAATCAATTTTTGTGTATTATGTAAGATATGGATCCAGGTTCAGTCTTTTGCATGGAGCTGTCCAGGTTGCCAACACTACTAATTAAAAAGTCTATCCCTTTCCCATTAAGTATTCTTATGTCATTTGTCACAAATTAATTGATTATATATATTCATGGGTTTGTTTCTAGACTTTCTATCCTGTTCCATTGATCTAAATTTCTGTTTTTTGTGCCAGTATCCTGCTGTTTGGATTACTATAGCTTTATAATAGAGTTTGAAATCAGGAAGTGTAATTCCTATAGCTTTGTTCTTCCTCAATATTTCTTTGGCTATTCAGTCTTTTATGGTTCTATGTAAACTTTAGGATTGTTGTTTCTGGGAAAATTCCATTGAAATTTTGATAGGAATTTTGATAGCACTGAATTATAGATAGCTTCATGTAATATGGGTCTTTTAACAATATTAATACTTCCAATCCATGAACATAGGATATTTTTACATTTATTTCCATCTTATTCAGTTTCTTTCATCAGTATCTTGAGGTTTTCAGTGTAGAAACATTCTACCTCCTTGGTTGCATTTATTTTTAGTTGTTTTATTCTAATCCTTGTTGTATGCACTTTATTGAAACAAAACATGTACCACAATTCAGATTGCATACTGCCTCAAACTGTTTTACTTCAAGAATTTTCTGTCTGGAATTTGCACCCACAGGTTCCACTCCTTCACTTTCACTAGGTTTAATCTCACCTTCAAGAGGACCTCTGGTCTGTCCTTCTTTCCCAATTAATTTAAGCTACCAATCAATTGAGGCTGTATGTACTCTCCTAACTTCTCACAGCTTTGCTCTACTAAATAAGCTAAGTCATACTGGTGCTCAATTAATCTTTCTCTGCTCTTACCTCACCTAGCCCCATTCTAGAACAAAACTCAATGGTCTGTTTTCTCTTTTACTACTACCTGATGCAGAAACCAAAATAGGTGTTTATTTGTATAACTTCATTAAAAACTGTTTAAGTCACCCAGGACCAGTAATGCTTTTCCTCAATCTCACTAAAAGTTTTATTCTTCTCCATTTAATGTACCCATTGTCCAAGATGGCCATTTAGTCCTCCTTTGTCCTTTCAAAACCACATCCTTTGCCTCTTACACTCCTTACTCCTAAGATAACTTCAATTTGGTCATCTTCAGTTTTTTTCTCCTTCACCATTCTTTCCTTCCTGCGTCTTGACTCATTCTTTTTTTTTTTTTTGACTCATTCTTTTCTAATATTTTCTTAAACTCGAGAAAGAAGGTATAAACCCCTTCTTCAACTAAAAGTTTGTTACTCATAAAATTTTCTCCATTAAATCTCCAGTTATAAAATTGTAAACATAGCTATCTTGAGCCACAAAAATACTCAAGAATATTGGATTTAAATAAGTAACTTTCTGGATCTTCTGTCTCCATTAAGCTATCTTTTTATCTTATATTGCCTTTACTTTGAAACTTCTGGATAAACTACCTCAGGAAAATATTGTGTCATTCTCATACCATCAAGTTACATGATTATATATCTATATACTCTGCCTTCTCCTATGCCATGTAAGTCCTACTTTTGCTCTGAATTTCATACTCATGCACCTGCATAAGGCAGTCAATAGAAAAATTGTATCTTTTTCTGCATTAAAGTTTTTTCTTCCAGTTAGATTATTCTCGAATCATTCTATTAAGAAATAAGTTATGAAAACGGTATCTTTCTTTATCCCACTCCTTTCCTGGCTACCATTCAGTTTCTTTGTACTTTACTTAGGAAAATTAGAAAGAATTGCTTAACTTTGTAACATCACTTCTTTTGTAATTAATTAAATAATTTTTAATTCCAGTGTAGTTAACACATTGTTATATTAGTTTGAGGTGTACAATATAGTGATTCAAAAATACCATATATTACTCAGTGCTTAAGATAAATGTACTTTTAATCCCTTTTACCTATTTCACCCATTCCCTTACCTACCTTCCCTCTGGTAACCATCAGTTTATTCTCTCTAATTAAGAGTCTAGTTTTTGGCTCATCTTTTTGTTTGTTTTTTCCCTTTGTTTTGTTTCTTAAATTCCACAAATGAGCAAAATCATATGGTATTTGTCTTTTTCTAACTGGCTTATTTCACTTAGCATTATAGTCTCTAGATCCATCTCTGTTGTTGTCAATGCCAAGATTTCATTCCTTTTTGTGCCTAAATAATACACTGTAAAACAAAGATTGTAACAAGAGACAAAGAAGGACTCTATATAATAAAAAGAGGACAATCCAACAAGAAGATCAAGTGATTGTAAATACTTATGCTCCTAACATGGGAGCACACAAATACATAAAATAGTTAATAACATAATAGTAATACGATAATAGTTGACTTCAGCATCCCACTTACCTGAATGGACAGATTGTCTAAACAGAAAATTAATAGGGAAACAGTGACTTTGAATGATATACTGAACCAGATGTACTTAACAGGTACATTCAGAACATTCTATCTTCAGCAGAATACACATTCTTTCCAAGTGCACATGGAACATTCCCAGAATAAATCACATATTGGTCCATAAAACAAGCTCCAACAAATCAAAAAAGATTGGAGTCATATCATGAATCTTTTCTGACCAGAACATTGTGAAACTAAGTCAATCACAAGAAAAAATCTGGAATGCACAAACACACAGAGGTTAAATAGCATGTTACTTAACAGTGAATGGACCAGCCAAGAAATCAAACATGAAACAAAAAATTACATGAAGAGAAATACAAATGAAAACACAGCAGTTCAAAATCATCATTTATTTACTACTTAGTGTTTCCCCAACCAACTCTAATTGGGCTTCTGTCCTTACTACTTTTACTAGTCTGCTCAGGCAGTCTTAACAAAATACCAAAGTCTAGGTGGCTTAAACAACAAGCATCTATTTTCTCACAGTTCTGGAGGCTGGAAGTCCATGACCAAGTTGCTGGGAAAATTTTGTTTTAGGTAAGAGCTCATTTCCTTGCTTATAGATGACCACCTTCGTTTGCATTTTTTTTTTTAATGGAGGTAAAGCTTATTTATTTTTTATTATGTTCAGTTAGCCACTACATAGTACATCATTAGTTTTGGATGTAGTGTTCAATGATTCATCAGTTACATGTAACATCAAACTCCAAATAGTCATATGGGAGGGCTGGGACTTTGAGATATGAATTTGGGTGCTGGGAACACAATTCTGTCCATAACACAATTTCATTAAAAGCGTTCTTCTAACCATCACCCATACTTTCCATTTTCAAATTCTAGTGTTTGGTTCTCTCTTATTGCTTTATTTCACTTATTCTCATCAGTTAACATAACTGACTGCTCTGTCCTTTCCAAAGCAGTTTATGATCTTGTATTTCATTTTTTAAGATGTTTTATTTCTTAAGATGTCACCTGTGCTCCTATATTATAATAAATTAACTTTAATCAAACCCACAAAGTAATTACTCAGCAATTTTTTTTTTTTTTACATCATTTTCATCCTGAATCTACTTGATTTCTTGGCAGTATGTGACGGCACAGATCAGAGGTTTATAAAGTAGAGTCGGTACACCCTAGGTGGTGGTCAAGATGATCCATGGTTACAGGAAAAAAATATAAAACTTTAATATACATTTATTTTTATCTTTAAAAAGAAATTAAGCGTGGCAAATTAATTATTTAGATTTAATCAGTACCCTCATCAGTTTCATATGTCATGTAAGATTAGGTGTGTCCTGAGGGAAAAGTAGGTACTCCATAGGTGGTCAGTGGCACTCATCTTTTTCAGGCCTTTTTAACATATTGAGAAGTAGTTTAATTAAAGTGTGCTCACTTAAATGGATTTAAGCAGGCTATAAATTTTAGGTTTTAGAGTCTTGGCAATGATGTACAATGAGATAAGGAATATTTTGTAGTATACAGAGATTGCTTGCTTGTTTCGTGGTGAAAAAAACTCAAAAGATTCTCTTTTAAAAGAACCTAAATGTAAAAATATACTAAAGGCCAGTGACATGATATCCAACAGATATTAACATACACACAAATACAGGTACATATACATAAGCCCCATCAAGGAAATGCTAACATTTTTCACCATAAGCAAATAAGCAAAAAGAAAATGATATATGTGTCAGAAAATAGAATTTATTTAATGGAGAGATTATTTTTAAAATTGGTGAGAATTGTCTACATAATTAAATGACTTCAGGCACAAAAAAGATGCAAATATGTCCAAAAAATAACTTGGAAACATGTTTTCTAACATATTTTTAAATCTACTCGATAAAAAGGGGCGCTGTGCTGAGAATGAAACTGGAAATCAAGTGTCATGATTTACTAAGTACAATAATTCAGTTTTAAAATTTTCTTTACATATGAAGTCATTAAGAGCAAGAAACATTGAGCATAATCCCTATCAAAACCTCAGCTGACTTTTTTTGTTTGACACTAAAATACTGCCTCTTAAATTCATATGGAAATTCAAAATAGCCAGAATAAGCAGAAAAAGATCTTGAGAAAGAACAGAAGTGGAAGACTCACACTTCATGATTTCAAATCTTAACACACAGATAATCAAGACAGCATAAGGACAGACATAGAGATGAATGACTAGAATGAGTCCAGAAATTAGTCTTTGCATTTATATTCAGCTGATTTTTTTTATAAGATTGCCATGAGGATTGAATGGGGAAAGACTAATCTTTTGAACAAACAGTTCTGGGTTGACTTGATATCTATATACAAAAATGAATACTATTCACTATACACAAAAATTAACTCAGAAAGGATTATTACCTAAATATAAGAGCAAAAACTACAAAAAAAATTAAAAGAAAGTATACAAGTAAATCTCTGGCTGGGCTAAAAAGTTGTTACTGAGATACAATACCTAAAGCATAGGTGACAAAATAAAAATTAAATAGTTTGGACTTCATCAAAATTAAAAACCACTGTGCTACAATAATGCCATCAGTGAAGTGCAAACACAAGTTACAGAATGGGATAAAATGTTCACAAAGCCAAAGAAAAACCATAGAATAGGAGAAAATGTTTGTAAATCATATATCTTATAAGGTACTTTGTACCCAAAATAGACAAAAAACTCCTACAATTCAATAATAAAAACAAATAACCCAATTTAAAATAAGCAGTGGGTTGTTTCTTAAATTCCATTTAAGAATTATTTGAATTTTTTAAAAATAAAACAAGATGAAACCAGAGAGGGAGACAAACCATAAGAGACTCTTAATCATAGGAAACAAACTGAGGGTTGCCAAAGGGGAGGGGGCTAGGGGAATGGGGTACCTGGGTGATTGACATTAGAGAGGGCATATGATACAATGAACACTGGGCATTATATATGCCTGATGAATCACAGGCTTGTACCTCTGAAACCAATAATACACTATATGTTAATTAATTGAATTAAAATAAAATAACATTGAAAAAATAAAAATAAAAAATAGACAATGGATTTGACTAGGCATTTCTTCAAAGAAGATATACAAATAGTGGCCAATAAATATATGAAAAGATGTTCAACATTATTGGTGAGAAATGCTACCTGAAACCACAACGCAGTATCACTTCACACCCACTCAGAAGGCTATACTCAAAAAGACAGATAACAATAAATGTTCTTTTGGAAGCTAAGTGAAGAAATTTGAACCATCAAACATGGCAGGTGTTAATGTACAATGGTGCAGCCACTTTGTAAAAGAACATTGACGGTTCCTCAAAATGTTAAATAGGGAGTTATCACATGACTCAGAAATTCTGCGCTAGATCTGTCCTCTCTCCAGACACACACATATATGCTATGCAGATGTATACTTGAAAGAAAAAAAACATATGCCCGCCTAAAAACTTGTACATGAATGTTTATAACAGTATTATTCATAGTATCCAAAAAATGGAAGCAGCACAAATGTCCATAAGCTGATGAATAACAAGTAAAATACAGCACCCAAGGGAATATTACTGAAAAAATTATAAAGTATGACTATTGCTAACAGAAATTTGGGAGATTCCTGCAGAAATTCTCCTGTTGGATATTAGTTGGTGCATAGATGTGAGGAACTACTAAAGGCCAGAAAGAATCACATGGCAAGGATAGAGGGAACAGTCTTGGGGCTTACACAGGGACAGGAATAATTCCTCTTCCAACCAACTAGCTTAGAAAACTCTATAATGGGCAGGGCCTTGGGGAGGGTAACTCAGAGGGCTCTTGCATCAGTAAGGAGAAAATATTAGCCCTAGAAAAAATATTTCTTAAATGCCATCTTACAAAGCTTAAAAGCAAGATGTCAAAGGATCAAAACACAATGTCCAAGAGGTAAAAATGCACTGGATATAACTGATGGCAGATTAGATGTTGCAGAGGAAAATATTAATGAGCTTGAATATATAAGAATAGAAATGATCAAAAGTGAGATGAAAAGGAATAAAATAAGCAAAGCATCTGCAAGTTTTCACCATATTCATAAATTAATTCAAAAGGAATTTTATATAGTCCCAAATGTAAAACCTGAAACTGTAAATCTAGAAAAAAACCATGAAAAAAAATATTTGTTACATTGGGTTAAGCAAGGATTTCTTAGATAAGATACCAACAGCTAAAGCACGGTCCATAAAAGAAAAACTTGATACATTGGACTTGGTCCAAATGAAGAAATTCTTGAAACATAAAAGACAGTATTTAGAGAAGGGAAAGACAAGCCACAGACTGGAAGTAAATCACTTCACAGCACATATTTGATATGAGAGTTGTATCTAGGATATATTATGTTTCAAAACTTAAAACTCAGAATTCAATAGCCCAACAAAAGAACAGACAAAAAACTTAAGCACACTCTTTCTAGGATTCACAGGTGACAAGTAAACACATAAAAAGATGGTCAATATTGTTAGTCACTAGGGAAAAAGAGTAAAAACTTAAATACTACTACACATTTATTAAAATGACTGGAATGAAAAGGTTGACCCTAGCACATACTGGAGAGGATTTGTAGGAACTTGAATTGTTGTACATTGACACTGCGGATGTTGAATGACAACTACATTGGAAACTTTGTCAGTGGCTCAAAAAGTGAAACGTCCATGTACCCAAGGACTCCACCATTACCTTCCTAGGTTTTTTCCTATGCGTAAGTAAAGCATATGCTCATTCCAAGACTCATACGTGAATATAGCAGTAGTATTTTTAATAGTCCCAAACCAGAAACAACCAAAATAACACATCAACACTTGAATGGACAAAGTACTTGTGTTATATTCACACAACAAATGTAACACTTCAATAAAAGGCAGTAAATTGAATATATGCAGTATCATGGGTGGATCTCAAGATAATTATGTGGAGTGAGAGAAGATAGCTAAATAGAATATTCTATATGATTCCATTTATTTAAGTGTATTTGTTAAAATGCTAGAAACTCTTAAGTAGCTTAGGGAATTCTAACTAGCCTAATCAGAAATCAGATAAATGGTTGCCTGGCACTGTCTCTAGTGATGGGATCGTGGTTTCAGGAAGTTTTGCTATAAAGGGGAGTAGAAAAAAAGGGATGGAGAGTCAAGGATGGTCATTTTTTATTAGATGGGGTTTGGTTGTTTTTTTTTTTAAGATTTTATTTATTTATATTTGTCAGAGTAAGAGAGAGAGCACAAGCAGGGTGAGTGGCAGGCAGAGGGAGAAGTAGGCTTCCTGCTGAGCAAGGAGCCCGACATGGGACTCGATCCCAGGACCCCGGGATTATGATCTGAGCCTAAGGCAGACATTTAACCAACTGAGCCACCCAAACATCTCAAGATGGGAGTTATATGACATTTTTGCATAAATGTTCTTGAATAAGTAAGAAATTATAAAATTTAGTCAGGGCTATTACTATTCTATACAGCAATTATTTGCAAAGAAAAGCAACCGTCCAACAACAACAAGAAAAATAAAAAACAAAAACAAAAAAACACCAACTCTTCCTCTTGGCAAATGACTTTCAGCTTCCCCTTGCCCACTCAGCTAGCCACCGTTATACAGTGAGCAAATTACATGATTATACATGATGGATTGTGTTCAGATGATAAGAATGAAATTTGGCATTAGGAGAAAGAATAATTCATCTATTAAAAGAGAATGTAAAGAACAGTACAATGGTACAGTTGCTGAGAAATGGAGAGATTTGTGAGAGATGGAATTATTTCATTCTGTAAATATTTACTGATTGATTTCTGTGTACCAGAAACTATTCTAAGAGCTTAGGATGCAGAAGTGAAAAAGAACAAAATGGAAGCAACCCTGCCTTCATAGAGCCTACATTCTAGGGGGGTAAGGGGAGATAGGTGAAAATCAAAATAACTCTGTATTATGTTAGAATTTGTAAGCACTATAGAAAGAAATAAGTTCAAGAGGAAGAGAAAAAAAGTATGGAGAAGAGAAAAGAAATGTGGACATTTCCCTTTGGATGTCTATTCTCAGTAAGATCATCGGTAGAATATGTGTTTAAAATTTGAATTTCAGAATAAGATATGAAATAGTTGTCTGGGAATGGGGAGCGTAAATTGTTTTGGGAAATACGGTGGGATTGCCAGGCAGCCCTGAGGAACTACTTGAGATTTCAGATAATAAAATTGAAATAAATCCAATCAATATGATACATATATTTTTTTTCTCCAGCCATCTTCAGCTGCATGGGTATAGATAGTGACCATATATGTGATAAATGGATTGGATTTGACCTACAGTTTGGGTCACTTAATTCTTCCAATCTACAGGACTGTAAACCTCAGAAACATTTCACCTTGGCTTTTTATTTACTTTTCATATCTAATCTTTCACTAAGCGATTCAATTATTCATTAATTTGTTCAACTACTATATATACATCAGTTCTATTCATAGCACAGTGGTGAATATGAAAATGAATCGTTGCCCTCAGGAAATATTAGCACCCTGTAATATAACATAAGATAATACCATGACACAATATAACACAACATAGTATGAAATACTGTTGGAAAAATCAGCTGTGCAGCACACAGCTTAAGCACTGTAGGGGGGAATATGCTACAGTAGCCTAAAAAGGGGTTGGTAGGTTGGCTGTGTGGTAGAGGAAAACTTCTTAAGAAAGGATGTTTAAGGTGTTATCTTGAAGAACCTTCATGAATTAGCTCAGAGAAGTTATAGGCAGATGAACTGCATGTAGAAAAGTATGTATTAGTGGGAAAGTGTGGTGTGTTTAGGGAACTGACCTAGTGCAGCTTTAAAGGGTCAAGGTTTCTGGATGTGAAGGAATGTCAAGCTATGAGGAAATGAGAGGGATAAGCAGAAACCAAATCATGAAGAAACAATCCCATGTTAAGAAGTTAGGATTTTATTAAAAAAAAAAATAAAGGGGAGAAGTGGGTCTTAAGGGTTAAGTTAAGAGGAACTGCCATGATGATAATTATGTTTTAGAAAAACCACTGAAGGAGACAAGACTTAGGCAGGAAGACTCAGAGTTAACCTGGTAGTCACTTGAAGTGTTTCAAGGACATATTTTCTAGTCACAGGCTAATTATTGGACTTCTTACCTTGAACTATACATTCCACTTTGTTTTTTTTTTTTTAAGAATTTTATTTATTTATTTGACAGAGACAAAGAGTACAAGCAGGGGGAGCAGCAGACGGAGGGAGCGGGAGAAGCAGGCTCTCTGCTGAACAGAGAGCCCGATGTGGGGCTCGATCCCAGGCCCCATGTGTCATGACCTGAGCCAAAGTCAGACACTTAACCGACTGAGCCACCCAGGTGACCCATTCCACTTAGTCTTTGCTCTGTGTACTTTTATAGCCACTAACTTAGGTGCGTTTTTGTTGTCACACCAACATTTTTGTTGACTCCTTGAATGTGACGTGTACCTCCACATTTTCGGTTATGTTCCTCGTCCCGTTTGATTCTCTTTTTCATCTCAATGAAAAAAAAAGAGTTTGATTCTCTTTTTCATCTCAATAATACATCCTTGAACCTACTCATATGATGCCACTTCCGGGCATACCTGAGATTTCCTCCCTTTGGGGCTTGCCCTTATCTCATGGATGAGACTAAATTAAGAACTAAAAGAACGACCGTACAAATTAAATGAGAAGTTGTATTTCTGTTATGTTTAGGAGAGGTAATTATTATAAAATCCTGGTGATATACTGGATATGGAGGGTAATTGGGAAAAGGGGAATAAAGTCTAATTTCCAAAATCAATTTCAATTGCTAAATGTGTAAATAACGAACACCAGAATATAGACTGTAAGAGAGAGGAGAACAAGTTTTCAAGGGACGATGACAGTTTGTAGCTAAATATCTCTGTAGAGGGATGGTTACTAAATAGTTCAGTACACAAGCAGGCTCAGCAGGGAAGTCTGGCTGCAAGGGGAAACTATGTGTGCCACATACACAGAAGCAGTCTGAAGGCCACAGGCTAGTTCAAAGTCACCCAAGAAGATGGCCAAGGTCAGAACCCTTGGCGACAATGTAGTTAAGGACTCGAGGGAAGAAACAGCTCATGGGGAAGGCAGAGGAAAAGAACTGAAGATGAAGAAAGAGGCCAAAGTGGGAGGGACCAGTCAACAACGATAAAACAACTCAAGACTCCACCTCCTCAATGTCTCTTACACCAATTTTCTCTTCTCCATTCCTGTTGCTTTTGTTCCTGTTGATGAAATTATCCAATTGCTGCTATTTGTCTCTCAAGCTATAAGTGGTTCTTCAATTCACCCTTCACAGTTGTCAGTTATCATCTGAACACATCAGTTTGTGTGGGTTTTCCTCCTGCCCAGTTACCTAAAACTTCCAAATATGGATGATCAAGTCCAAGCTTTTTACCTAATGTTCCATAGAATTAGGTAACATAGAGCCCTCCATAGAATGCCTCCCACCCAGTCCTTCTGACGTTGTTGTCCTCCAGAACCTGCCATAACACTTTTGTTCCATTCACAGCTGATCGCTAACCTTCTTGAACTCGGCAGGCCCTTCTCACACTCCCTGACTTTGCGCATATCCTAGAATTATCCAGATACCACTCTACATACATGCCAAACATCTTCTTTTCATCCAAGACCTAACTCAGATGTTTACTCCTTGTAAAGCCTTTTCTGAACCTATTGTTTATTAATACTTTCTTTTCCTTCCACGTAGACACTTCATGTATCTATTTTCCCAACTTATTTCATCCCATTTTCCTACTTACACATTCCTTAAAATTAGTTGCCTTGTTTTTTGTTTTTGTTTTTTTATCCTGATATTTTCTACCATCCTAGGTAGTTGTCCATTCACTCAAAAGAATTGTATTGAGTACTTACTGTGAGTCAACCACTGTTCTCAGTACTCTGGGGACACAGTCATGAACAAGACAAGAAAGATCCCTCACTTTAGCAATGGTTAAGACAGAAAGTGAACAACAATCATAATGAATGAACTAATCATGGGGCGCCTGGGTGGCTCAGTTGGTTAAGCATCTGTCTTCCGCTCAGGTCATGATCTGGGATTGAGGCCCACATCGGGCTCTCTGCTCAGCAGGGAACCTGCTTCCCCCTCTCTCTCTGCCTGCCTCTCTGCCTACTTGTGATTTCTTTCTCTTTCAAATAAATAAACAAAATCTTAAAAAAAAAAAAGAATTGTGAAATGTGGGATTGAATAGTTTGCAAATTGAAATAGCGGGCTCAGTGGAAGACCATTTCCAAACAGAGGGAAGAGCCAGTGCAAAGCACTAGAGCACACTGGAGGAACGGCAAGACCAATGTGCTGACAAAGAGTGAGTGAGGTAGAAAACATACAGAGAGGAGATCTGAGAGATTCTGGAAAAGGGTACAGGTCCCTACTGGACAATATGTATATCCTGTGCTCCTAGTTCATCCTAGTCTGTCATCCTTTGCTTTTGTGTCTGCCCTTTTATCAGTGGAGACTAGTGAATCAATTGTGTCATTTAGTGGTTTTTTGCACAGAAATTATTCTGTTTATTTCAATAAGTGGAAATTTCATCTTTATGGCTGCTGGTTACCATAGTGGGGTCTGAGTAAAATGAGGAATATGCTCCCTGTGCCCATAGAATCAAGACCAGAGCAGAAGAGTGGAGACCTGAGTTCAGATCAGAACCCAAGCCCCTTGTTTGGACCTTGTCTTTTCTTTGGGCTGACGTTAACCTTCAGAAGTAGAGGTTGTCTAGTAAAACTCATGGGTCTTTAAAACAAAAACAAAAACCAAAAACAAACTTATGAGTCTTTTTTCCAGGAAGTGAAGATCTGAGCCCAATAAAAATAATTTTCTAAAATTTGTCACAAATTACTGTGGAGTCCCTGCTACTTCTGACCTGAACATTAGTCAAATACTTGGTGACTGGGTAATTTACAGTAAAATCCTGAGATTTAAATTCTTAAATTCTAAATTGCAAAACTCATAAAGTCTTTGTATTGGAGAAAATAAAAAAGCTGTTGCCCTGTCCTTGAATTTTCACTCCATTTAAGCACTGCTTTCTCTAAGGGTAAGCATCTCTATTGTGCATGAGAACTTTTTATTTTATTTTATTTTATTTTATTTTATTTTATTTATCTTATTATTTTATTTTTTTTCCTCTAACGAAAAGCATGATGACTTCTCCCTCATGAATAAATGATTGTCAGAGAAAGTCTCAGAAGACATGCCATTGATTAGCATCTCAGTAAAACACTGGCTTTTAAATCCTGGCTAGGCTTTTCCCTCTGATTATCTTTGGGAGAAAGAAAACACAGAACACCCAGAGGAGAAATTTTAAGTTTATTCTCTCTTTTTGTATTTATAATAAAGACTTTCTTTCCAAACTAATCAGCCGCCCATTGGCTGGAACACAGGGCTGGCTCATAAGGAAATTCAAATCTGAAATGGACAGTGGGAAGCTGTCTGTTTGTGCAATATCATGAGAAAAGTAAAACAAATTTGATCATTATGAAACCTGTGTCATCGCCATGCAGTGCTCCCAGACATCCTTGCTATTTTATGGATGGCAAGAGCTCCTAACTCTGACAGCCCACCTTGTCCTAACTTGAGATTACCATCAGTCACCCCGGGTGCCTGCTTAGAGGTCTTGAACAGCTCTATTCTTTTTTTCTGGAAATAGAACAGGAAAGCATTCGGTTTTAAGTAACATTTGCTATATCCTCATTCTGTGCCCTGTTCCATTCTAGATGCTTTTGGGGCCAAATGTTGAAACCTGGGAGCAGAGGGAAAAGCTGCCCCAGGGTATGATCAGACTCAGAGCAGAATGAATCTTCCCCATAGAAAAAAAGGACTGAGAAATCAAAGCCTTCAAAATATTGCCCTTATTTATGCTGACAAAATATTCAAAGTGCCAACGTGAACATTTGCTCTAATGGATGAGGAAAAAGAAAACTTAATAATCCATTTCTTCTATCTGATTGAGCTAAAATGCTAGTTGAAGTTGATTGTTTTGTTTGGCACCTAAGTATGTGAATTTTTTTTTTTCTTTGCAAATTAGTAGCAGTGGCAGGACCATGCAGAGCGTCTGTCCAGTGAGGATTTTAGCAGTAATTTTATTTTACTGGACTAAGTGGTAACTGGACCAAAAAAAAGGAAGAAAAGAAGCTGGAGTGAGGGATTCTAAATAGCATTCTGCCCATGGGTCTTATCGCCATGCTTTAATAAAACCAATAAAAAAAATTTAATAATTTTGTACCCCCCAAAATTAAATTAAATAAATAAATAAGCAAATAAATAAATAACTAGCATCCTAGTTATCAGGAGAGTAATTAAGCTCAGGTTAACAATATTTAAATGAAGGGATTCTAAGGCAGGTGTCTTAAATGAGCAGAAAAATGTTCTCAGAGGTTACCAGCAGTCTCTAATCACATACTTTTTTCTCTTTGATCTTTACATATAGATTTTCTACATCTTCCCAAAGAACTAGACTTGACTTCTTTATTGGGATTATTAAAAGTTATGGAAGGGGGCACCTGGGTGGCTCAGTCTGTTAAGCATCCGGCTCTCAATTTTGGCTCAGGTGATGATCTCAGAGTCCTGAGATCAAGCCCCAAGTTGGACTCTGCACTCAGCGGGAAGTTGGCTCGAGGATTCTCTCTGCCTCTCACTCTGCCCCTCCCCCCACCCGGGCATATGTGCTCTCTCTCTCTCTCTCTCTGTAAAATAAATAATCTTTTTAAAAGTAAAAATATGGACACCTGGGTGGCTCAGTCGTTAAGCGTCTGCCTTCAGCTCAGGTCATGACCCCAGGGTCCTGGGATTGAGCCCCACATTGGGCTCCCCGCTTGGCAGGGTATCTGCTTCTCCCTCTCCCACTCCCCCTGCTTGCATTCCCTCTCTTACTGCCTTCCTCCCTGTCAAGTAAATAAATAAAATCTTTTTTAAAGTAAAAAATAAAAATAAAAGTTATGGAGGAGTGGCAGGCTGTGGCCTCAGGGTCTTGGGGACCAAGTGGTCAACACAAATACTTGAGCAGTTCATGAGAAATAGAAGATGTGGTGGATGGGGCCAGGTCCAGTGCTTGATAAGGCTCTGAAGTAGCTGAACTTCATCTCAGAGACAGCCGTGGTGTCGTGGAAAGACTAGTGGATCAGAAGCCAAGAACCTTAGGTCAAGCACAATGCTGTGACTTCCTGGGTATATGATAATGGAGAATCACTTATCTTCTCTGGCTCCTGGTGTCGTGGGGTGGGCATTCCTAAAGTTTTCTTAGTGAACGTGATTTCCCAATAAATAAGAGAAGGTTAAACTATGTAGCACTAAATAAGAACTATGAATATTATTTCTACCTTGTCCCCATTAAGATCTTTCCTCATTTCATATTTGTGGAGATCAGTCACCTGACCCCTTATTGGCTGCTCAGCTGTGTCTCTACACCTTACCCCATCTTGGGACCTAGACATCAAACATGGTATGCTGGATGAAGAGAGAGAAGTCTGAGACTTTGAGAAGAGTAACAGATGGACAGGAGATATAGTTAGGGATAGAAGGATCTGATTTTAATGTCCCTCATTCATTTGGCTTACTCTAGGTATTTCCTGTATGCTGCCTTTTGCTTGGCTTCACGAAGCCGTGATGCAAAATTTTCATGTGGTCCAATGGAATGAGCACTGTAACTACTTTGCTAAAAACTTTTCTGCAACTACCAAATGTTATTAAAATAGCGCCCAAACCCCTAGCATACGTGACTCTACTTTCCCTCCGTCCCTCTGTCTCTCTTTCAATTCTACTCCTTTACTCTTTTATTGCCTCAGATAAGAAAATAGGGAGCAGAGATAAATAAGTAAATGCTAACTCACATTCAAGTTCCTCTTTTGCTTATGCTTGCTCAGAGAAGGTGTCTGATCCCTGCCTTATCACCAACCCTCCCCTTAGCTCCTCTATAACAACTCATTTGACTTCATTGCTTCTTTGCTTTATCGTTCGTTTTGGCCTCATGCCTAGCACAGTGCCTGCTAAATGAACTCACTAATTCACCAAATTTGTTTAACTGAATTGAATTGACAGGGAAACAGGAGACCATGGTGCTTCTATCAACTTGGTATTATAATGTGGACTTTTTTTTAGCCTTGATATCATAATCTATAAAATGCAAATTTGATTATATGATCTTTTTATTTATTTATTTTTTAAAGATTTTATTTATTTATTTGACAGACAGAGATCACAAGTAGGCAGAGAGGCAGGCAGAGAGAGAGGAAGGGAAGCAGGCTCCCTGCTGAGCAGAGAGCCCGATGCGGGACTCGATCCCAGGACCCTGAGATCATGACCTGAGCCGAAGGCAGCAGCTTAACCCACTGAGCCACCCAGGCGCCCTATATGATCTTTTTAATAATGATGTTCTGTTTTCTAGAAATACTTTCCCCCAAATAAAATAGCATCTATTTCTTCAATAACGATCTGCAGAAATTAGAGTCTGATATTCTAATTGGGTAGAGCATTAACACAGAAAGGGGAGTTTATGTGTTGATATCTCAAGAAATGATCATACAATTTGACTCTTGATATTTAGGAAATGCCCACATTATCATAATAATGATTAAATTCTCATTTTCATGACGACTCCATTTACATTCCACGATCTTGCTATATAATGTGATCAATCCTCACACAGCTTACAATTTATCGTATGCTTGAATTAACCGTGGAAGGACTCTGTTTCCTCAGTTTGAAAGCTGATTTGGCAAATCCTCTTCAGGTGACTTCTGAGTCTAACTGGTGGGAAGAAAAATGAGAGGAAGAACAAATAGACATATTTATTGTTAAAGGAGAGAATAAATCTACTCAGAATAGAGATGCTATTCATATTCTGAACCACATGGTCAAACAAAGTTATGTTTCCTATACAGGAGAAGAAGCTGTAGGGTAATAAACAAGACTTTCTGTGGCTTCATTTTTCCAGCTGTTTGTGGAAATACTTGACATTTAACAACAAGCACTGGGCTGTTCGACAGAAAATGGAATTATCACATCTTTCCAGCAACTGTCCACAAGGCAGATCTTGCCCCTCACTGCTGCCAGATGTCTTCTTGAGCCTAGACTGGAATTCCCTGTGGAGGAAATTTCAAGTGCTATGAAAATAAGGGGTGGGGGAGGGCATTTAAGGCAGTGGCAAGAAATAGCTCTTAAATGCAGCAATTTTCTAGGCTATGTCTTAGTCTTCTGATGAGAAAGAAAGAAAGAAAAAAGATCAGTGTTATTCTGACACCTCAGCCATTTCTCCTCCCCTAACCTCACAAGGGGAATAATCTTTAGCAAATAAAAGATAGTATTGTGTCCTTGTCATCTTTGCGAAGCTCATGAGTTCTCCTCATTGAAGGGAGAGTTAGAGATGTAGCACTCTGTTGGAAGAAGCGTGAAAATGAGATGTGGGGAGCTTATTTAGCAATTGCTTCCCCCCTTTTTCCTTTGCTGAGATCCTCAAACTCTGTTAACAATGCCATTGCTAAGCAACAGATCAGACATTTCCTTTCCAGATGCAGGTGAATAAGAAGGTGGAATGCCTGCTCAATCAAGACTTACAAGGACACATTAGCCGTCTGCTCCGCAGGGCAAGCGTGACCTGTTCCCTGGGCTCTGTGCTCTCATTGAGATGTTGGGCAGGCACCAATCTGGATATCTGGATACAGGAGTCAAAGATTCTGAAACACAAACGTGTGACTATGAATGTGGACTTACCTAGGGCATTTCACATCTCTAGATCTTAGTTTTCCAGCTTGTCAAAGAAGGCAGTTGAACTAGATGAGTATTTCTCAAATTTTACTTGCATTAGAATGGTCTAAAGAAGATATTCTTGTAATCTCTGATTCAGTGGATTTAGAGACTGTCCAGGTATCTTTATTTTTAAGCAATCTGCTAGTGATTTTGGTCTAAAGACTGGATCAGTTGGGCTAAGCAGTTTCTAAGAATCCTTTCTTTCCTGACTTTCTGTGAATCTATAAACCTGGATTTAATGTGTTCCCAGTGATTCACTAGACAGAAATCCAGTCGACAACTCCTTAGGAAAATTCTATTGTCACAAACCAGGAAAGCTCTGTATATTTCATATGCTCCATTTTACTTAACTTCCTAATTGCCAGAAGCAAAAGCAGCATCTGACTTCTCAGGTCCCTGAAGTTATTCATAACTCCTCTCTTGTCTCCCGTGTACCATTAATACTTAAAATGGCAATGAGCACTAAGACTAGCATAGTGCATATTTTGTGCTGGGAATTTTTCCAAGTCCTTTCTATTAACTAATATAACCCTTCAACAACTTTATACAGTTAGTATCATTAATAATCCTTTTTATAGATGAGGCACAGAGAAAATAAGGCACAGAGAGCTTAAGTTAAGGCTCCACATTTAGTAGTAGACTAAGCCAGAATTTGAACCCAGACAATCTAGTCAGATGTTCATACTTACACTGTGCTGTTCGGAGTCTAGTTTTGGGGGGCAGTTTTGCTATTTACATGATTTATAGTGCCCTCTTGATTTATTTGTATCTATTAATCCCTGCCAGCAAATCTCTAATTTATGTTGATGCCAATTCACCATAAAAAACTTCAAGAATTTACTGAGAGTCAATTATCATATGGTTTCACTTATTTGTGGAGCATAACAAATAGCATGGAGGACATGGGGAGTTAGGAGAAGGGAGTTGGGGGAAATTGGAAGGGGAGGTGAACGATGAGAGACTATGGACTCTGAAAAACAATCTGAAGGGTTTGAAGAGGTGGGTGGGTGGGAGGTTGGGGGAACCAAGTGGTGGGTATTAGAGAGGGCACGGATTGCATGGAGCACTGGGTGTGGTGCAAAAACAATGAATACTGTTATGCTGAAAATAAATTTAAAAAAATGATTAAAAAAAAAAGAATTTACGGAACACCTTAAATTTGTGTAGAATCATGCTACCGTATGTGATAATAAAGGTGTCTTCTTTCAAGGAATTATGTCATCTTTTTTATAAACTTGCAGGTTTCCTTACTTCTGGTCTATCTGAAACCGTTTTCTGCAAGGGGCCGCAACTTCGCTCACTTCCAGAGAACAGATTTGCTGCCAAATACCCAATGCTTCAGGTTACACTTTAAGTGCCAATAATTAACAACTCTTTATCCCCTAGTTCCATTATAGCTAAAAGTACTCACTGCTTTGGAGTCTTTTGGCTGAGCTTTCATACAAAGCAGTCCCAATATTCCGCAGAAATGTTACCTGTGTATATTCTATTCTTTTTAAAGATTTTTTATTTATTTATTTGACAGACAGAGATCACAAGTAGGCAGAGAGGCAGGCAGAGAGAGAGGAGGAAGCAGGCTCCCCGCCGAGCAGAGAGCCCGATGCCAGGCTCGATCCCAGGACCCTGGGATCATGACCTGAGCCAAAGGCAGAGGCTTTAACCCACTGAGCCACCCAGGCGCCCACCTGTGTATATTCTAAATCAACATTTTCTATCTTTGAAAATCCTATTTAGAATTCATATTTGCTAGGAAATCCTAAATCAATTAACCAAAATTGATTGCCAAAGCATTGATAACTCCCAAAAGGATATTTTGCAAGTGTGACTGTAGATGTGTTTGAAGAGATCTGTGAACAGTTTCATACATAGATAATATTCAGAATTTATATAAGAAAGCTCCCTTTAATTCTGGTCTTAGCTAGTTGAACCTGATATCATAAAACCAATCGTGTGTCAAAATATAATTCTCAGAATGTTAAAAACATAATTCTTATGTAAGTAAATAGTGATCATTTGTCATATTTTCATTTTAATTTATTGATGATGGAACCAGCCATTTGGAAAACCAGATTCAAAAAATTTATAGAAGAAATGGGATTTTACAATGAGACCAAAAAGGAGCACTGATTTAAGATTCTTACATTAGATTTTAAATAAGCCTGTTCATATCTTACATTGCAGTGCAATCATCGACTTTAAATTATCTTTCCTCGTTACAAAAAGATAGTCACCTTGTTTTATCATTGTTCTAAAAGTTAACCTCTAGTTTTATGGAGGTATAAAATATCTGGGCCATAATCAATTATAAATATTATGTCAAACATAGAATCCCAAAGAGAGTCAGTTGGCCCTTAAGTAAAATGTTGGATGGTGTTCCAGCATGATATTAAACTTTTACAGTCAATGCTTTGCTTCATTTTTAAATTTAGAATAATTTGAATATATATTTATTTCATAGAATCCATCATGCATTCAGAAATTTGGCTCTTTCTGGTGGGTAACAATTATTTTTAGTGTTCAAGTTAGCATCACGGGGTAGATCTTTTCCCCTAGAAAAAGTTACTATAGATTGAGAAAGACTGTACCAGTACAGGTGAGACTGAATCCATGAGAACATGAGGAAAGGTACGGTCTTAGTCCAGGCAAGTGATAATTAATGCTTAAACAGGGAAGCCAATGACTGGTAAGTAAACATTAAGTGAATAAAAATGTCTAAGTGTGGGCACCTGGGTGGCTCAGTCAGTTGAGTGTCTGCCTTCAGCTCCGGTCATGATCCCAGAGTCCTAGGATCAAGTCCCGCATTCACTCTTGGTGTTGAACATTCTATGGGTTTTGACTAATATGTAATGACACATATCCATCCTTATAGTATCATACAGAAAATTTCACTGCTTTAAAAATCTGTGTTTGGCCTAGACATCCCTCCTTTCCCCCTGATCCCAAGCAACCACTGATTTTTTTTTTTTAATCATTGTGGAAATTAAAGACCTTTCCAGAATCTTTATTTGACCTTCTCAAAGAATGGTAAAATCTTTAGAATATAGAAACTATCTCACATGCAAACATCTTAACCCCTGGGCATCTAATAAAATAGTAGTCGTCATAGTAGAATTATAAGACTCGCTGATTTATCAATGGACTGATTGACTTTGGGAAACAGAACAAGAAAAGAAACAAGCACGTAGTGGCAGAAACAGCATAGAAAGGGCAGCCGATTTCTTCCTAGTTATTTTCTTACTTCAAAGGAGCTTGTTTAACTCACCCAACCCATTGTTGCTTTTGAATGGAACAAAAGTAAATCTGCATGATTGACAGGCTGTGTGTTCTGAGGATTCATGTTAGAATTTGCTCTAATGTCTGAAATAACTTAGAAGCCTGACTCATACACACCTGCAGAGTTAAGCATGTCTGAGCTGCTTCGCTAATGTTTCCACGGAGCTAACTACCATGCCAGGTACAGGAACCGTTGCCTGGCAACCTCAGGCCTCAAGCTTCAACTGCACTCTGGAGGCGCTTTTCTGAGGTGGGTCCATGGGTATTTTGGAGACTCACCTCAGAATGCTGTGGCCTGCTTATCCATAGTCAGAGCACAGCAGAAGAGGGGACGGTTTTCCAGAATATCCTTAAAGTTATCCTGACTCTAATTACCCCAAATCATTAAACTTTTGAATGAGAAAACCTTAGACTTTGATGCAATTTAGCATCAGCAAAATTACGATTGTTTAATGGGTGTGGAGAATCCACTTCTTTTCCAGGCTGAACTAGTGGACTAATGTTTTGGTTGTGGCTCAGAGACAGTAGCAAATTATAGAAACTAGAAACTTGCTTCTTTCCATAGCTGGAGCTAATTGTCCCTCAACTGTGTGAGAAATATACTTGGAGCTAACACTTTACAACACCTACATGAGCAGAGAGTGTGTTAAGCTCCTCACATCGAATAATTCATTTAATCATCACAAGGATCAGAAACAAATTGGTGCTATTTTTTTTTTGCACAACTAAGGAAATGAAAACACAGAAAGATTAAGTGACTTTAAGAAATGTCACAAGGTCATGGTTAATGGTTAAAAACTGGGATTTGGGCCCATGCTATCTGACTCCAGATTTTGTTTCCTTAAGGTTCAGGAGCCAATGGTGACCTCAACAAGGGTTTAAGAAATTCTAAACTAACGCATCAGTGGCTTCAGTAAATTTATTTGTTGCTTGGCAAGCTCTAACCTTATGACCTAACCTTGATGATTGGATTTCTGTGTTATTCCCAAGGCCAAATCCCTATCTCCTAGGAACCTTCTATTTTCCAGATCTTGACTCTTCCCAGTCTGAAGGTTACACTTCTGCCCAGCAAATTCACAAGTTAGAAAAACAAAACCCAAAATATTCCTTTTCATAATTGGTTCATTCATTCACTGATCAACTATTACTTGCCAGTAACGTGCTTTTTAAAGGGGCCAGGGAAAGAATTCCAGGCAAAATGAACAATGCAAGAAATAGCAGGGAGATTAACAAATAATTTATTGAATGCCTACTATGTGCAGGGCATTGTTCTAGGTGATGAGAATATAAGAGTGACCAAAGGAAAGTTTCTGCTCCCATGGAACTTACGTTCCAGTAGGGGAGACAAGACATGTCACAGAACCTAACAATCTGTGTTAAAGCCTGAAAAGTATTAAGAAGCCAAGTAAAGAAGGTAAAGAGAAAGATAATAATGAAAGGGTGATTTTTTAATACAAAAAAGCTCAGGAAGCCCTCCCTTATAAGACAAGACTTGAACCACTACCATCAGGAGAGAGAAGAACTGAGGCGAGGCACTGTGGGGACCGGAAGAGCAGGTGCATACATTCTGAGGCAGAAACATGTAACAAGGATGCTACTGTGTCTGAAGCTAGTAAGTTAGTGGAAGAGTGGTAGGAAATGAAGGGAGGAGGGTGTCTGGGGCATGGCTTCTGCAGGAATCTGTGAGCCATGTAAGAACTTGGTGACCAGTTGTGGCAAGAGTGTAACACAAATTGTTGACTTACTGGTGTTATTTATTAAGGTCTATAAATTATCTCATTTGTATATTATCAACATCTCATTCATTCTTACAGAATCATACAATATTAAGGATGGAAATGATTGGGGCATCTAGGTGGCTCAGTGGGTTAAGCCTCTGCCTTTGGCTCAGGTCCTGATCTCAGGGTCCTGGGATTGAGCCCTACATGGGGCTCTCTGCTCAGCAGAGAGCCTGCTTCCCCCTCTTTCTCCACCTGCCTCTCTGCCTACTTGTGATCTCTCTCATTCTGTCAAATAAATAAATAAGTAAGTAAATAAAATCTTTTTTAAAAAGGATGGAAATGATATCTGCATTATCCACGACAGTCATATATCTTGTACCTGATTCTCTCATAAGATATAAAAAAAAAAAGTAACAAGTGTTTAGTGAGTGCTTGCATATTAATCATTGTGCAAGAGACCTTATGTGCATTGTTTTCAGTTCACCCCAGATCTCACAGAAGGAAAGGAGCATCACTGCCAGGGTGCCATCCATCTCTGTTTGAATAAAGCCAAGAAGGAAAACTCATCATGTTAGAACAGGACGCATTGTGAGAATGTGCTCTGTGGTGCTAGGGGTCATTATGCCTTCTTCTATCATTCCCCTTCATTCCCCTCTTATTCTTACTTTGTGAAGTGTGTGTGCGTGTGTATGGGTGAGCGCGTGCACACACATGTGTGTTTGTTTTCTTTCCTAAATAGACGTACCTGGCATGGCCATTAAGGTCGTTTCAGTAGGAGAGGGAAATGTGTCATGGTGAACGTAGGGAATCTGTCAGCATCTTAGCATCATAGGGTCAGTTTAAAATTTTCCAGGGTCAAGTGTAAACCTCTTAGAAGTTTAGACACATTAGGACATGCATTGTTTAATCAGAGGCAAATTCCCATTAGCCAGAGTCACAGACACTGAGATATCAAAATCAGAAAATCCATGTATTAACATGTGCTGAGGATTTTGGGAGGACTGGAACTGGAGTTCTTCATCCAATGCGTTATTTTCTGTCTTCAGACATGCAAGATGAGAAGTCAGCATGTAAGGAGATTGTATGGAATCAGAACAAAATAGTTAGATCATTAGATTTTTCCTGATATCCCGCTAAGATTCTCAGATGAGCACTGCTGAAATCTACCCAAGCATTTCTTCCTCTTCCATGGTTTTATGATTGAACTTATTTTTTTCTTAACATAGCACAACAATAACAGGGATCCCATATGGCCTATTTCCTACATGATAACACTTTAAAGATACCACAGTCTAGCAAGGGTAATTAAAAACCAATTCTAGCTCTTACTTGTAGCTTTCAATGAACATTAATGAGGATCCAATTCTTAACCCACAGTAGGAACCCACAAAAAGCATTCCTTTTCTTCTCCTCTTCAATGCTCTTACAAACTGCAGGTGCCTCGAACCTCCCATTATCTAATTATTTTCTGCTCTCTCTGTGAAATACCTCAAGACGTCCTATCTGCGGGGAATCGGCTTCCCTCAGTCCCCAGCATCCTGCAGCGCCCCCTCCCCAAGAGTGGCGGTTTACATTTATGATCTCCCTCACCAGCTGTGCCAGCTTGTGTTCAGAGGGTTGGAGACACAAGCAGCTCTCCTCTTCTCCGTGTCCCTCAATCTGCAGCAAGCAAAATTTGCAGAGCGCCTTGGGAAGGCATGTCTTCTCCCACTCAGCCTGGTTTTCTCAGAAGAAATTCTGATACAGAATTCTCAAGGACAAGTTCTGATAAATAAAATTCTCCACCTTGTTATATCCATAGGGACTATCACATGCAATAAGGGAACTGAGTAACGGGTCAAGGTCACTTCAAGGTGACCGTTTTTATCTCCGCTCTGACCCATTATCGGGAGCGCATATAATCCAAATATCTAAGAAAAACACTATTTTCTTTGTATGCATGTTTTTTAGTAACCTCTCACCATAGCCGCTGGATGTTTGGACACTATCATTATCCAAAGGGTCAGTTAGTATCTTCGTAATACTTATGTACTTACACCCTCAGGCTATATCTCAGCTGTAAATCCATTAAAGCAGCAAAGAAAGTATCTTTAATTCCTAACTGCCTGAAATCTTTCTCAGAGGTACGGTGGCGCCCCGTAAATCCATCTGTAAGCTTTCCTTTCAATTAGCTGCCAGAGCCATCCGAGTCATGTGCCAGCATCCCTCTGTCAAAAGGGGGAATTGTATCGGTTTGGCATCATAAAGCTGGCTATGGAGCGATGACACACAATCTTATAGGGAATAATTCATTCATTGGAACTATTTTCCTGAGAAATATTTACATTATTGAGGGTTTTTTTTTTTGTAGAAATTAAGTCAGATAGAGGTACTTTAGGTTATCGAAACAACAAATGTTTTTGATCCCAGTGTTGAAGAGTTCTGAGTGTTTGACCCATCTTGTCATGCACTGCGTATTGCTTTTATGACCCTGTTGTTGAACCACTTCGACTAACCTACCTTGTAACAAATTTTCTACTGTTTTTATCTCATTCTTTACTTCCAGTCTTGGGGTTCACCCTCTTTTAATCACCTCTCATTGCTAAATGGTGCTTTACAGACAGCATTACTCCTTCAGCTTTGCGCTTTTATCTTCCAGTTGAACCGTTCTTCAAGTGTTACCGCTGTCTATACTGCCTTCCTCCTACCCTTTGGGTTTATGGATCTAGCTTAGCCCCTAGAAAATTTTCAGTCTGTGCAAGTCTATGACCAGTCACCTACTAAAATCTCCCCAGTAACACCAAGTGGAAATAGAAGGAAATTATAGTTACAGATAAATTCTGTGTCAATAAGAACGCTTTTACTACATAAATTGTATACTGTGTTGAACATTTAGCCTATTTATAAGTTTTTTAAAAAAGGAGTTATCATTTGGGACCCAAAGAATGAAATAAAAATGAAATAACAATCATGTTTATTACATTCAGCTCCCAAAGTTCACTTACCCATTCCTTTTTGAACTGGTTGTAATTCCAGTAGCATCTCAAAATTTATAGGATCATCAGACATCATCTTGTGAAATCCTTTGCTTATGCATAAAGCTCTCCTTCAAAATCCTCAGCGTCTAGGTGTGTATTTATTTATTTTTTTTCTGAGCACTTCTCATGTAGCTTCTGTCTCCGAAGAGCCAATTTTGCACTCAGGAAAATTATAATCATGTTAATAAAGATATTAATTTAAAAGAATGATTGCTGGGGAGGTGATGGTGTTGATCACATATAATTCACACTTAACTAATACACCGTATTCTCTTTGGATGCTCCAGGCACCCGAGGGGTGGGGAAAGATTTCACAAATACGAAACTTATGAGGCATCAGATAACATTCATCGTTGAAAACCAATAGCCTTGGCTACTAAACACATACACAAACCAAACTGCCTTTTACCTGGATGGCTTAAAATATGGGTTCATAAGAGTAATCAATATTTTAGCCATTAAACCTAATTGTGATCCAGATGGGCCTGTCAATTCCAAACGCTGAATTATTATTATCCTGTGACCCTGGAATTCTTTGCAAACTAGAAATAACCAGAGATAATTATTATTTTTCCCCAATAAAATACCAAATACTGCAATTGCAGCCATGGTAGAAGCTATAAAATCAGCAGTGAATTCAGAGGAGAGAGACGGAGTATGACTCGAAAATAGAGTCTGACGATATGGCGATAATGAGAGGCTCCTACAGACATGCGCACACATAGGCACGCGCACACAAGCTCTCCACAGTTAAAGAAAGTGTATATCAAGGACCGCTTTGGCGTGACAGTTCGGTCGGAAGGATACCTGTCGGGGTGTTGCTGAGCTGTACCACCCACCTTAACAGGCAGATGATTCCTCCTCCCTCCGTGAGATGGCGTCATGGTCAAGGCCTTCCTCTCTTCCTTGCGGGAAGGTGTGTGCTCCCTAGCTTCGGAATGGCTGGAAGGATCCTGAGGTGTAGGTACAAAAGCCCATGTTCCAGCTGTTGTATAGTCTCCGGGCTGTCTTGTAGAGGAAGTATGACCCACGACATCAGAGGAATGATGTGAGCTCAACTCGCGATTTGCATAAACTGAACATTAGCAAGTCCTAATATTTAAAGTGGGATAACTAAGTAGAAAACTCTCTCCAAGCTGTTTGACAGCCTTATGAATATGCAGATAAGAAACCCAAAACTGACTTCCAGTGGTCTGCAGTAAATACAGAGGCAGAAATGTGCAGCCAATACAGACAATTTAAGTCTACACCGTGTTTTCTTCTAAGTACAACACTTAGAGGCAAGCTTTATTATAATGCACTGAATCTATTGAGCATTCAAATCAGCGGATAGTATTTTTAAATCACGGTTATTTTGGCATGTCTTATTGAAAGCAATAGAAGAGCAACCAGAAGTAATAAATTTATTTGTGAAAAGCATCTCTGCTAGTCATTGTTGTACATCGCTGTAACTAGGACAAAATTATGCAATAAATTTACAGATGTATCGCCTTTATTGTCAGCAATGACCAGCTTTTCCTGTTTATGTTAAGCATGTTTGTACATGGAATGGCTTACATTTTAATCATCACTGTGTTTTTTACTTTATTTTATTTACTTTAACCAAACTGTATCTACTACTGGACAAGGCTCAGGCCATTTGAACGAATGGCATGTCTTTACACACCCGGGATTTACGGCAAGTATTTACCTCAATGTTTTGACAAACAAATTCCAGGAAAGCATTAGTTTTAAGTGTATAACTGTGTCTGAATAATGCCCACAATTACTCTCTACCCCTCAAATGTGTGTGTAGTAGGGGATGGAGAGGGGAGAGAGGTGTCTCAGTTATTTCTCATGTTCTAAGTTAAGCATTTCACTTTAAAAAGTGTGTGTGTGTGTGTGTGTGTGTGTGTGTGTGTGTGTGTGTTTTACTAATTGAGAGTGGGTGGGCAGCAGATTTTAAGTATCCCTCTTAGTCCTGCATTTAATGAGTCTAACATCTCCATAATTATCTTTCTGCTCAGAAGGCATTTGATTCCCTATTTCCTCCCCCAGTGCTGGTGTAGCTGTAGGATTATACTTCATTCGGGCTGTGGCTCAAATCAACGGTACAGAACAATCACTTCTCTCTTTTTAAAACACAAAACAAATTTGAGAATTTAATATGAAACAACAGGAGAAGTCTATTTCTAAGGGGGATGAAACAGGACTTTCATGGATCTGTGGGTGCAGGACAGCAGTCACGGTACAGTTTATCACTGACTTTTGACAAGGGAGAATAAAAGAGTCAGAATCAAGGAAGCAGAGGCCTGACAGCCTGTGCCTTTGGGTGGGTTTGGGTGGGGATGGGGTGTCTTGAATTTGCACGGGCCTTCGAGGCTTGCATTGCCGTGGCGGGCTGTAAGGCTCTACTTGGCAATTTCATTCTTGGACTAAAAGCGCTATAAAATACAGCCAGGAGACAGGGCTTAAAAGAAAGATTAGGCTCATTTCCTTGGTGCAAATAAAAATTCTACTCCCCTCCCACTCCTCAAACTTTCACAGCTGTGTCACAGGGCAGTGATTTTGAGATCAGCAAACAAATGGTAGAATGGTGGGTCTCTGTAAGAGTCCAGAGGAGACATGTTATCCCCCTGCCCTGTGCTCCCACCTCTCGTGATTTTCTTGCTAGGTAATATGTGATCACACCTGCAAGGCTGCAGAAGTCCCCAGTGATACACAGCTCTGCTGTCTCTTGCGAGTGCCTAGAAACCTGCCGTCTCTGAGCCAAGGACTGTTCACCTGGGACACCCTTTCTCTTTGTCTGCATGGTGTTTCTGTCATCCTCTCCCCACCTCAGACTTCTGGTGTCTTCCTTCTCCATCAGTGGCTGCGTTACCCCATCCTGCCACACAAGTTGGAAATCTTAAGACCTTGCTTTGTGTCTGCCTCTTCCTCCCTCCACATCTCAGATCCCCTTGATTCTGCTTCCCAAACAGCCCTGAATGTGTTTCAGTTCCTAGAAGTGGCCCTTCTCCCTCTAAACCTCCATATACTTCCCTTCCCACCACTGGAACACTCTCTTTACTTCACGTTTCCCACATGACCTCCTCGCATGCACTCTCATTCTCAAACCTCTTGCTCCTCCTTGACCTCCAAGCTGAGAGGACGCGCAAACAAGTGCAGAGGTCTGTTCGCTTCAGAGCTGGACTCATGGGCTTCCCGGTCTGGCCCTCAGTTTCCAACTCTAAAGTCCAATGACTTGGCTTTGGTCTCTCTTTGCTTTAAGTTTTTCTATCTTTATTTTTTTTTATTATTTTTAGAGATTTTATTTATTTGAGAGAGACTGAGAGACAGAGCATGAGCATGGAGAGGGGAAGAGGCAGAGGGAGAAGCAGACTCCCTGAGGAGCAGGGAACCAGACTCAGGGCTCGATCCCAGGACGCTGAGATCATGATCTGAGCCTAAGGCAGATGCTTTAAGTGACTGAGCCACCCAGGCCCCCCAAGTTTTTCTATCTTTAAAGTGGCTAGAACAATAATACTGGCATGAGCGAGTTGATCTGAATGTTAAATGAGCTAGTCTCTTCTTCCTCCTCTGTTCTGTAGATGGCAGGTATTTGCAAAACCACCTCTGAGGACTGAAGGAGACTTAAGAACAAAGAGAAAGTCCAGCAAGTCTGGCTTGACAAAAAATAGTTTATGAAGTGACTTATAGCCAGAAGGTGTCTTGGGTGGCCATGATACCAGTCCGTCTCCTCAACCCCAGCTCCCTGAAGAGCTGCTTTTATAGCCCTAGAGGCTGGGGGTACATGCTCTGGGACACCCAAGAGGAGATGGTTTAAGAATAGGTGTGTGTCATAGTCATAGCTCCCAGGATGTTATGCCCTGAGGGCATACTTCAAAGGTGGGATTAAATAAAATGAAAGAATGTGGAAGGCCATGCTCAGGAAGGTTTCAGGTCACAGAATGGTCCTATGGGGGGGTTGTCTAAAATGGTTGTTCGTCTGGTTCCCACACACTCAGTAAATAATCCCCAGAACAATAGCAGTAGCATCAGCAGGGAGCTTGTAGAAATGCCAAATGATGGATCCACCCCCAGAGTCACTGCATCACAATCTGCATTGTAATAAGATTCCCAGGGGATTCATATATACATTACTTATGCACGTGAGATTAATCCACACCGGGAACTGAGAGAAAAGCCTGGTGTGATATAGTGTCCCTATCATTGCCATCTTCATTGTTTTCCTTCCAAGTCCTTCAGTTATTCTGTTTCCTATTACACATTTTAGTGGCTCTGTACTTCCAGGTTTCCTATATTTCTGGCATTTTATGGTAAATGTTTGTTTAAAAATCTGTTTCTGGGGGCGCCTGGGTGGCTCAGTGGGTTAAAGCCTCTGCCTTCGACTCAGGTCATGATCCCAGGATCCTGGGATCAAGCCCCACATCAGGCTCACTGCTCAGCAGGGAGCCTGCTTCCCCACTCTCTCTGCCTGCCTCTCTGATTATTTGTGATCTCTCTCTCTCTGTCAAATAAAGAAATAAAATCTTAAAAAAAAAATCTGTTTCTGTCATGAGGCTCTGTGGTCTGGAAGTCAGTATTCATTTAACTTCCAGATTTCTAGAACCTCGCATAGTGCCTGGTACACTGTAAGTGCTCACTAAATGTCAGTCACATGGGTTTTAAGTCCCACATTGGACTTTGGCTTATGATAGAATCTTAATCCAAATTAACCCTTTTGTCCCCATAGGCAATTTTAATACCTTCTTATCAAGGATTTCTGCTTTTAGTTTCCCACTTCAATCTGTTCTGTTTAGTCCTTTTCATGAAGTGATAGGAGATTAGGCATCCCCCACCCCCACCCCTGCCACCATGACTCACCAGATGGACACTTCAGCATCATTGTCCCATCTGCAGCAGCAATACTGGACTGTAGGGGAAGGATTTTAAAGAAAAATGATGCGGCTATGCTACTAGAAGAAAATGAACCAAATTTACCCCTTGACTTTCCCTCAGTACCTACATGGCTGACAAGGGTATTCATGAGTTTCCATAGACCATGAACTAGTTTCAGAGAGTAGGTGAAGGGGGGCGGGCATGTGGATTGGTCAGGACTGCAGCCTTCTCAGACAGAGAAATGAGTGCCTCTAAGGAAGGTGTTACTTGTCCAAATTAATGATTTCCTGCTGCCTTTTTCCTTTTGGGTATAAATTAGATTTTTATAATACATGACATTTAGAGTCATTGTAGGGGAAAGATTGGGAAATCCTCTTTCCGGGATTTTGACCAGAAGATGATTGTTTCATGAGTCTTGAGATACTATTCGATCTCTGCCTTCTTCCCCCCACAAAAATTGACAAAGTGGTAATACACATTAATAGCCATCTATTTTATTAATAGCTCCTTCATCAAAAGAAATTCTCTATTTACCACTATTCGACCCTCAAAACCCTTGTTACTTTTATCTCCATTTCCTTAAAGGAACTGGGGACCCAGGAAATTCTAGAAACTAAAAGTTCTCCTAGGTAGTCAATGGAAGAGGGGAACTAGAAGTCAGGTCTTGGCCCAGAAAGCAATAATGTTATATACATAGTGACGAAAAATGAAATACATCTGTGGCAGAGGTAATGCCCACGTGTACCAGAAGCACGCGGGAAGACAGGTTTCCTGTCCCACTTGTGGCATTCAGAGGCAGGAACCAGTTAGCTCCAGTGGAATGTGGGGACAGATATGAATGCCATTAGAGGTCTACATCATGGATCACCCTTGAGATTCTACACTCTTCTTTCTTTGCTTAACAGCCAATCAAATATAGATAACACAGAAGAGGTTTGCAAGGCCTTGAAGGGTCGTGACTGTACCATGTGGAAGGCAGCCCAGATTCTAGATTCCCCTCACTTAGATGAGAGTCTCCCAAGGATACCCTGAAACACAAGCATCTCCACTGTACTTTGAGTGAGTCTGATTTTTTTTTTTAATTAAGCTGCTGAGATTTGAAGCTTATTTACTAAATTTAGCAAACTCCTAGCTAATACAGGTATTTAACTGAACCCAAAGTAATTATGTCTCTGAATTACTCTCACAGGAGAGAATTCTAGTTTTCTCCCTTATTCCAATTGTTACTTCCTGATTTATTGAGATGCCTTTTGTTGCGACATACGGTAAGTTAATGAACTCCGAATAATAATACATTGAGATCCAAATGGTACTTGTGGTTTGATTTTTTTCTTTTTCCATTCAAAAAATCCATGTGAGGAAAAAAAAAAAGAAAGGCTAACAGGAATACACTTCTCTGGTTGTGGGGGGAAGTACATGACTTAGTTGTACTGAAATAGGAATGTGAATCTAGCGTTCTTTCCAAGCATGGTAGAGTAAAAATTTAGCAGGAGTGGACAACGCTGATACAAGAGGTGTAATAACCCAAGGCAGGGATTAATTATGTCTCTGAGATATTCCTAGAAAGCTGTTAATCCATAGTTTTTTCACTCGTTGTCAGAGCAACCACCGGAGATGAGTGGCCTGCCAATAATAATCAGGGGGGACTAGAGCCAGGTCATGAACTCTTAAATTGACAAATGTAAAACTTCCAAATGGAAAAAAGAAAAAAAAATGCTTTTCGATGCTGAGAACAGCAAAAGGCTTAAGTGGGGACAGCATCTCTTGTTGACAGAAGACACCTAGCAATGAGTCATCAAATGCAAGGCCTTGTCACTTTTTTCTCAGGGGGAATCCTGACAATAAATGACCAAAAAATGCTGACAATAACTCTGGTATAAATTTGATTGTCCCAAGGGCCATGGAAGTTGCTTTGTGGTCTTGTGATCCTAAAAATGAGCATCTAATATTTTCATTGAAAGTAAGTATGTCCAATTGGACACTAAAAATTAAATATCTCTTTCTTCAATGATGACAGAAAAAGAAAGGATTTTAGTAGACCAAAAGACAAGAAACAACACCAGGAATAGAGGCCACATGGAGGAGATTTACAAGGAGGGAAGAAAAGCCCTCCGGAAAGAGAAAGAGAAATCTTTTGCTAGAATAGCCGAACTATTTGAAGTTGTTGAAGTAAAGTAATAAATAAAGTAATAAAGTAATAAATAAAGTAATAAAGAGGGTGATATTACAGAAACAGATAAAACAGATGGATACAGACTATCAAAATGGTTCATCAGAGAGGAAAGTCAATTGAAATGTATCAACAGAAATATGAAGTCAGCAGTATCTGTGAAAGGGCAAGGGTTTTCTCGTTGTTGTTGGATTGAATGAGTGAGATTCAGGCAGCAAGGCCATAAAAAAGGACAATAAAAAATAATAAAATTTGAAAATAGCATTCAAATATGTGGCTACATTCTTCTTAGAATATATCATTAATTAAAATAGATTTAAAGAACACAAAGAGAAGGGTCTGACTACTACCACCTTAAATTCATATAGAAACCTGTGGTTCGAAAGAACTTTAACACCATCATCGAATACAATCTACTGACTGCATTCACGACAGACTACAAAGGTATTAAATATATGCATAATATAATGTGTGTGTATATATATATAGAATATGTATTACATGTCTCATATGTGTTCAATGTTATACATGATATAATATAGAACATCTAATACCTATAGTATACCTAATATTTTACATAATATCCATAATATATCTGTAATATATTATACAACATGTGCATTGTATACATTTTTATATTATAGAACATATTCAATGTACTGTGTGTGTATATATATACACACACACGCATACTATAGGTATATGTGATATAGAGATAATATATTGTACTTATAAAATATAAACAGTGTTTATATTATGTTTAACATATAGGTATTATGTGTAAACATATATAATGCATATAATATATACAAAACAGAAGAGGACTTGGCTCAGAGTTGATTGCCTTGCCGTATTCACATGTAATCTTTGGACCTTGGATTCAAACTCCAGATTTAATACTTTTCAACAAGAGGGTTGTCAGAGTTTTCTTTTATTCAGTTGTTTAAATTCCTTTGTTTTTTGATTTTCTGTCAGAGAAGTGAGATTCATGGTTCCTGACTTGAAGAGTACACATTTTTACTATTATAAATACCTAAGCCTTTTCAACTTCCAAGGTGACCTGGAGATAAAGTAGCCTCTGTCTGCTTCAGTCCAGTGTTTCTGAAGTTTGCCCAGTCACTAGATCACCTGGGAAGTTCATCACAGATTTTTTAGTCCCAGTACCATGAACCGTACTCTGCATGAAAGGGATTCATGTGAAGCTGGATCTTAAACAAGTACCACAGATGATTTTTAGGATCAAGGAAATTTAAAAAATACTGATGAGGGGCGCCTGGGTGGCTCAGTTGTTAAGCAACTACCTTCGGCTCAGGTCATGATCCCTGGACCCTGGGATCAAGCCCAGCATCAGGCTCCCTGCTTAGCAGGAAGCCTGCTTCTCCCTTTCCCACTCTCCCTGCCTTTGTTCCCTCTCCTGCTGTGTCTCTCTCTGTCAAATAAATAAATGAAATATTTTTAACCCACTGAGCCACCCAGGAACCTGCATAAATAAATAAAATATTTTTTAAAATGCTGATGAAACCCTTGTGTTTCTGAGAACATGTCTGAATCTACAAGTGGCCAAGAACGATGTAAAATTTTTATTTTTTTAATTTATTTTAATTTTTTTTCAGAAAATTTGGGTGTTTTTATTACCAGATAGCAGATGACTTGTTTTTCTTTTTCTTTTTTATTTTATTTTATTTTTTCAATGTTCCAAGATTCATTGTTTATGCACCAAACCCAGTGCTCCATGCAATATGTGCCCTCCTTAATACCCACCGCCAGGATCACCCTTCCCCCCATCCACCTCCCCTCCAAAACCCTGTTTGCTTCTCAGAGTCACAGTCTCTCATACTTCGTCTCCCTCTCCTATTTCCCCCAGTTCACTTTTCCTTTCCTTCTCCTAATGTCCTCCATGTTATTTCTTATGCTCCACAAGTAAGTGAAACCATATGATAATTGACTTTCTCTGCTTGACTTATTTCACTCAGCATAATCTCCTCCAGTCCCGTCCATGTTGATACAAAAGTTGGGTATTCATGCTTTCTAATGGAGGCGTAATATTCCATTGTATATATGGACCATATCTTCTTTATCCATTTGTCAAAAACATAAATTTTTAAATGTTCTTTGAATTTCTAGCTTGGAATGAATGAATATTAAGTCATTTATTGCTTTATGACAAGACCAAGAAATGAGGGCCCAGGATAAACATATAATATTAAGATATGATTCTACAGTTGTCTTTAATAACAGTGGTTTACAATGTTGGCCTTCAAAACCTTTTTTTTTTTTTTTTTTTCCAACTGACATTTCTATCATCTCTACCTTCACTGGCATCTCACTTCTTGTGTTTTCTTTAGTGGAAGTAGAAGCACCTTGAAGTCTTAGATTAAATTCACTTTATATGAACAAATCTCTGCCTCCCTTGGCTGCTTACTTGATATTAGAGAACTTATTTTAAGAATATTAACACCTATCCTTTAATAAAATGCACCAAGAGAAATTTCTCTGTTTGACTGAGAGTGTGGATGGAGGGGCTAGGGACAGTGTCTTTGCTGACTGTAATGGCTGCTGTTTGGCATGTGGCCCCTAACGGAGGGCCTGGGCAGGTGCTGGAATCTCTTCTAATATGTCCGAATACCCAGAAAATATCTGCTCCCCTATATCAATAATATGGCACTGTCATTGCCCTAAGAGTCTGTGTGTGTCTCAACTATTTTTTGCTATGGATAGAGGATAAAGCAAGAGTGACTAGATTTTTATTTTATTTTAACCCCCTGATAGAGATCCACTTGATATACAAATACAATACACATACTTAATGCATACAATTTGATGAGGCTTGAAATGTGTCTATTTGGAAAACCATCACCATAGTCAAGGTAACAAATATTTCCATACCAGTAAGAGCTTCTCATGCCCTTGGTAATCTATCATTCCCTTCAATTCCATTGCTGAGGAAACATCGGTCTGCCTTCTTTCACTGTAGACTAGTCTGCATTTTCTAGAATTAATTGTGTATTATGTTTTACTTTTTTTTCTTCTGTCTAGCTTCTGTAACTCACCATTATATTTTAAGAGTCAGTCGTACTACTGTGTGTATCAGTCACCTGTTCTTCTATTTCTGAGTAGCATTCCACTATCAAAAAGTGACATAATTCATCCAGTTCTCTAGAGCATTGTATTTTTGTTACATGTAGTTTGAAACTGATTGAAATAAAACTGTGATAAATGTTTATGTACACAAAAATATGGAAACATATTTTTATTTATCTTGAGTAAATAAATACCTGGGCATGGAATGGCTGGGTCTTACAGTAGGTCTATATTAATTAATTATTTAACTAGTTAATTAAATTTTAAATATTTGTTTATCTGAGAGAGAGAGAGAGCACTAGCATGCATATGACCAGGGGAGGGGCAGAGGGAGAGGAACAGATTCTCAAGCAGACTCCCCACTGAGCTCAGAGCCCTACACGGAGTTTGATCTCAGGAGCCTGAGATCGTGACCTGAGCCCAAAATCAAAAGTCGGTTGCCTAACTGACTGAGACACCAGGCATCCCGAATATATATTAATTTACTAAGAAATTGCCAGATTGTTTTCCAAAATGGTTATAGGCCCATTCAAATGCCCACTAGCAGTAGATAAGAGCTTCAGTAACTAAATCCTCGATAATAATGGGTATGGTCAGTCTTTTTCATTTTAGCCAATCAAAAGAGTGGTGGTATGGCTATGGTTTTATATTGCATTTCCCCCATGGCTAATAATTTTGAATATCTTTTCATGTACTATATGTTATCCCTCAGTCTTCTTGGCAAAGTATCATAAACTCTATTGTCCATTATTGTACTGAATTCTAAGAGCTTACATTCAAGAAACAAATTGTCTGTCAGAGAGTTTGCAAATATTTTCTCTCCATCTGGGCTGTGCCTTTACAGCTTCTTCACATTACATTTGAGTTAGCTGAAGTTTCAAATTTTGATGAAGTTCAGTTTACAAATTTTCCTTTTATAGCTCATGGGTTTTGTTTCCAATTCCTAATCTTTGCCTAAATTAAGATTTTGGATGGGGAGGGGTTATAGGATTTTGAGAGGAAAACTTTAAAAGGGAAATGCTATTTTAGTCACATCATATCAAGGGAATATGATTGATAACTATTGATGTTGACCTTGATTACCAGGCTGAGAATATTTTTCAGATTTCTCTCCTGTCAAGTTACTCTTTTTTTTTTTTTTCTTTCCACTTGCCAAGCTGTGCTCTTTGGAAGGAAGTCAGTGTGGGTAGCCCACACTTAAGGATGGGGAGTTGTATGCCAGCATCTTGAAAGCTGTGTATAAACATAAATAATTTGGAATTTTTATTAACAGGAGATTTGTTGCTTCTCTCCCATTTATTAATTGAGTCATTTATATCAGTATGTATTCGTGCATAATTATTTTATAATTTGGGCTATAATCCAATAATACTTTATTTAGTTCAACTTGTATGTTAGTCTGTTTTGGTAAGTGTTCCATGTACACTCAAAAAAATTTATACTCTGCAGTTTTGGTGTGAATGTTCCATAAATGTCAGTAAGGTCAGGTTGGTCAGCAATGGTCTACCAATTACCGAGAGAGGTGTTGAATCTTCATCTACTTCTCCTTGATGTTCTGTCATATTTTGCATTATATATATTAAAACTATGTTGTCAGTTGCATAAACATTTAATATCGTTATATCCTCATGAATCAATGCTTTATTCCTATGGAATGGCTTACTTTATTTCTTGTAAAATTCTTTTTTCTGAAATGTACTTCTTCAGATATTAATATAGCCACTGCAATTTTCTTTGATAATTATAAATATGGTATATACTACATTTTATCCATCCTCTTCCTTTAAATCTATCTATAACCTTATAATTAAAGTTGGATTCTTGTTGACAGTTTATAATTACATATTTTCCATCCAATGTGATCATTTCTCTCTTAATTGATGTGTGTAATTGATTTATTTTAATTATTTATTCTAAAATGTAGTCTTTTTCTCATGCTGCTTATAAGCGTTCCTCTTTGTCCCTGATTTTAAATATATTCTTTATTAGGTGCTTTAGTGCTGTTTTACCATATTTTATCATATTTCTTTTATTTAGAATTTCTTGAAATTCTTGCAATCATGGGTTTCTAGATTGTATTAAATTTGGAAAAAAATTGTTCATTTAGTCTTCAGATATATTGTTCTTACCCTCCATCTGTCTCATGTTCATATGCTAAATTTTGTGAAATCAGTTTAGTGATGCTCACTTAATTTTCTCTTTGATTTATTTTGAGTAGTTTCTATTTCTGTGTATTCGAATTAATCATTTCCCCTGCAGTGTCTAATCTGCTGTTAATTCTATCCAGTGTATTTTTTATATCAGGTATTATATATTCATATATTTTATCTTTAGAACTCTGATTTGAGTCTTTATTGTATCTTCCATTTTCCATCTTAGTTCTTGAACATATGGTATATGTTCAAATGTATATGCATATATAGTTACATATAATAACTTTTTGAAAATGGTCTTGTCTATTCTATTATTGGTATGATTTCTGGATTGGTTTTATGTGTGGGCTTTTTCTCTTTTCTTTCTTTTTTGTAGTTTCAAATTTTTATTTAAATTCCACTTAGTTAACATACAGTTGTAATTTTTGCTTCTTCTTATAACTTGGGTTTTCTTGCTTCTTTGCACATCTGGTAATGTTTTTATTAAGTGCCAGGTAATTTAAATTTTACATTTGTATGCAGGATTTTGTTATATTCTTTTCAATATTTTCTGACTTTGTTTTGGAATGCAGTTCACTTACTATGAAATAATTTGATCCTTTTGTGGTTGTTTTAAGCCTTGTTACGTAGGTCCAGGATGAGGTTTAATGAATGGCTAATTTGGCCCTATTATTGAGACCATATTTTTCTGAGAACTCTACATAGTATGCATCTGTTAGAAGATCCTTACACTCCGGCTGGTGGGATTTGTGTGAACTCTTTGGGTTGTTTTTCTTGTTTCTTACTAGCCATTCTTTGTTTATATGCCTGTGCTGATTAACATTCAGCTAAAGACATGAGGGAAACTTCAGAAACTCATCAAAACACTTTCTTTTTCTATAAAACTCTCCTACATCATTGGTCCCACAAGTTCTCATCCTCTTCGCCTTCTCAGGCTTAGAATTCTATCTCCTCCATCCTAGGGGAACGCCGAGATCCCGCTTCTTTTTGCTGTTGCCTAGAAACCCGGAATATTAGGCAGGGTGACCATGGGATTCCTTGTCTTAGGGATCAGTTGCTGTCACTGTCTTTTCCAAATGACTCAAACAATGTTGTTTCATATTTTTGAGCAGCTTTTATGTTGTTTAAAGCAGAAGGATAAATTTGGTGCTTGCCATTTCTTCTTAGCTAGAACCAGAAGGCCCAGCTTGGAATCTTTAAGCTACATAAAGCAGATATATTGTTCACCTTTATCTTTTCTGTCTGCTTTTTATTAAGTACTTTACTTTTTTAAATGTAGACACTTGTCCAAGTTAGTAACATTTCACAAGAATAGTATTGAGTCCATGACAGAAGTCGCTTGGTACTAAAATCATATTTGGGCATTTCTCTGTGACATTCAGAAATAGAAGAGAACTTACTAGGACAGGACTGGTATAATAATATTTTAAAGTCACCAAAACCCTCTGTGTATAGTAGGCCAAGTGGACCCGCAGTGACAATACTAGGTCACAAGTAAAACAACTATGTCCAGACCAGCTTTCCCAAACAGTGTTTTTCAACAGGATATTCCACATCCTGAGAATACTCAAAATGGTTGTACATCTTTATAGGTACTAGTCTTTATTGGAATAAGCATATCTGTATTGCTCATAATAAGTTATTTTGCTCATGTCATTGAACACATGTTGAAGTTTTCTGAGTAGGTGAATTTCCTAGGCAATGAACTATCTGTGGCCCACTCAAAATCAGGCTTCTGTGTGAAGAAAATCTGTTTACTGAAATAAAAGGTCCCCTGTGGAAGACTTTGTCAGTTCACCAAAATTCAGTTTCTTCTTCTTTCTAGAACATAAGAAACTTACAAAACTCCGCTAATCCTTGATAGGATAGCCTTTCTTCCTAATCCATATGAGCCTGAATTTAGATTTCAGTTAGATTGAAGAAAAGGCACACAAAATTGTATCTCCTAAAAAAAATAAAACAACAACAACAACAAAACAAAAACAAAACAAAAGCTAGGACATGCTCTTCGCAGGCTTCAGATGAAGTTCCCAGACTTCCCATTACCCTACTAAAGTTATGGTGTCTGACCCATAGCCTTCACTGAGACATCATTAGGTATAACCCCAATGGGTTTTGTTTTATTCTGTTGCTCCTAAAATAAATGACCACAACTTTAGCAGTTGAATACTATACCATTTTACTGTCTCCCAATTCTAGAATCAGAAGTCTAGTGGACTCAACTGTGTTCTCTGCATTAGGTATGACTAGGCTAATTTAAAGTGTAAGCTGGCATAGATTCCCATCTGGAGGCTCTGGCAAAAAAAGAGTTTCAGGTGTATTAAGGTTGATAGCAGAATTGGGTTTCACCAGTCATACAAATGAGGTTCCCCTGGTTTTCAGCCAGGCATCGTTCTGAGTTTCTAGAGGCCATTCACATTCTTTGGTTCATTGCCCCTTCATCCCACTTTAAGGCCAGTAATGACAATTTGAATATCTCCTGGTCCACCTAATCTTTACCTCTATATTTCTTTTCTGCTTGCAACTATAGAAATTTCTCAGCTTTTAAAGATCTGTGTAATTATATTGGAAACATACAGATAATCTAGGATAACCTTCTTAAATCTAACATCTGAATATTTTCCATTAGTACACCAACATGCTGCCATACATTCAGACCTAAAATTTTCCCTTTAACCAACATCTCACTTCTCTACTACACTGCTCCTCTTTACAGAAAAGCTTCTCCAGAGTGTTGCTCAAATTTGCTGCATCTATTTCCTTTTCTCTCATTATTACTTAAAACCCTTGAATCAGGTTTTATCCCTAAGTCCTCCACTGAAACTGCCCTTAATAAGGTCATTATATCTACACTGAAAATTTGTGATCATTTTACAGTTCACATCTTGGTTAGTCTCAGTGTCATTTGACACAGTTGTTCAGGTTATATAGCTGGAAAACCTTCATGCCTTGGCTTCTAGAACATCATGCTCTTAAGTTTGCTAATACATTGATAGCTCATTCTTAGTCTTCCTTGGCTTCATCTCAATGTCTAAAGGTTTGAGTGACTGAGGATTCAGTCCTCAGATTTTCTCATTTCTCTTTCTATACTGATTTGCTAAGTGATCTCATTCAGCCTGAGGATTGTAAGTACGCCCATATTGATGGTTCAAAAATTTGTCTTTCTGTCCTTGCCTGCTTCTCTGAACTCCCTATTTTTTATATAACCAAACATTTGACAATTATAGTTGGATATTAAATAAACAACTCAAGTTTTTCAGTAACAGAAATGAACTCTGGTTTTCCTTGACGTGGAAACACTCTTCCACCAGGTATTACCATTACAATAAATGTGACCTTAATTACAGTAAATGTGACTTGCCTGATTCCTTGATTAGTTCTGAGAACGTCTGTGGTATGACTTTTTCAGTTTAAGATGGAGCGATTAGGCTATTGTAGCTATAATTAATAAATATTTTTCCATTTTTCAGTCATCTCCCACCCAAGTCAATTCTGAATGTGTCTTAGATTAGTCCTGTTAAGCCACCAGTTATCTTTAGAAATGCAATTGTTCTCTGTTGCCTGGAGGAGAAAATCCTTAGTCATTGAAGGTCTACTATTTTACCCCAAGCTTTCCTGCAAATTGTATCTCTCACAGCTATATTTTACAAGCCCTCTCTCTATTCCCGCCAAATACTGATGCATTCATGCTTTGAAGTCTTCTGATATTCTGCTCTGTTCCTGTTATTTTCTTCTATCCTTCAAAGTCTCTATCAATCTCTATCATATTCTTAATTTCCCTTATAAATATAGCCTTTTAAGTTCCAGCTACTATCATTTATCCTCTATTAAAATTCTTCAAATGTCTTCTGATTTCCAAAGACATTAATTTCCTTCCTCTGAGCATTTCTACAGCTCCTTCTGCATAATACTCATTAAGTGCCTAATGTATTCTAATTATTACACACATATCGAGGTTCTAAAATTTTAAATGACCTAAATACTTGCAGGTGAAGTTATGGCTAATCATTCTTTGCAGTGCCTAGCACAGCACATTTACATGCCAAACAAATGTTTGAAAAAAAAATTAGTCTTAGACAACCCTGCAGTCTCTAAATGAAAAGATTTTACTCCCATAAATACAATAATTCTTCTAAGTTTGGGGATCATAAAGTGCATTAACTAGAGTGCAATCATAAGAAGGAAACCGCACCAGATATTTGAACAGAAAATTTAAGATAAAGTGTTATTGCCTAAGTATTAAAAAACTGAAAATTCAAGAAGGAACACTAAGATTTCATACAGCTAACAACTACAGGAAGTAGCTCATTTTTGTACTGGAGGAGAAGGGAAGAAGTTGAAATTATTAAAATTTAGAAGCTTGGGGGAGGATTCCCAAGAGCCAAAACACATTTTATGGAGCCTGCTCAGTGGAAGTTAAGTGTCTCTTAGCGGGATATAAGGGCTAGGGTACAGACCTCCTTAGAGGGGATAGTAGTGGGCCGGTGATGATTTGCTTGCTGGGTCAAGAGGTTGATTCGACAGAGAACAACAACAAAAAACAACAAACAAACAAAATATCCTGCAAACTGGAATTAATTGCTGCTATGGACAAATTGTTCCTGCTGCTGTGAAATACTCTTGAATGACTGACAACTGGCAGCAAATGAAACAAAGAGGAAAAGGGAGTGAACACGGCAAGAAGTCTGCCCTCCCTCCCCTTGCTCCTCAGGGGCACGGTGTGAAAAAAGAGCGGCCGAGTGCTAGTCCTAGCACCACAAAGCCAAGTAGAGAAGAGTGAGTTTGAAAGGGAAATAATTACTGACACACTCAGATTCCTTTTTAGGTCCAAATGCTGACTTCTCTTACAAACTGCACTGAGTCAGGAATGTAAAATGTGCAAAAGAAAAATCACTTAAAATAGAAAGCTGTCTTATAACATTTAGTGATGTTTCAAAAATATCCTTGTTTGAAAATACCAAGATGTATGTGTTAGGAAGGATGAATGAGGAAAACACGGATTTTCTTAGAAAGCTCTTTGACATAAAAACATAGTTTAATAAAAAAATAATAAATCTAGGTGCTTATCATTAAACATTCTTTAGATTGACAATAGGCCAACTGAATGGATTTTGAAGTTTTTTTTTCTATTGTTTTTCTTTGCATCTAAGTAATTCTTATTTATTTGATAAAGTTCTGTCACCGAAGTCTGTGCTACTCGTGTATTCTCAACTGTTCACTGCAGCTTTCCTTCGGAATATCGCCTTACCCAACTGATCCACCCAAGAGGAACAAATGTATTACGACAAATCCCTCTGAGACTTGCTCAGAAATCCTCTGGTCAAAGGAAAATATATGCACTAGGCTGTATTTCTTCTGAACTGAATTCCTAAGACTTGTCTGTACAGTCTGGGGAATTGTGAAAGGTGCCACTACTAAGTCAGGAAGATTTGCAAACCAAGGAACAAAAGATCCTATTAGATTAAAAAAAAAAAAAATGTATCTCATGGTTTTTATGTTCTCTGCCCTGATTCAAGTTTATCAGGGAAATGTCACGTTGTGGCTGAATTAATACTGCTCAAACTGAATTTACATATCATTTCCTTTTCAAGGAGAGATGAAGAGGATGAGAATGAGAAACATAAATATGACATTTTTCATTGAATCAAATATACTAGTTTCTAATAAAAAGAAAAAAAAAACTGTACTTAATGGAAAAGCATTTTGTATCTTCCCAATCTCTTGAAACCATGTTAGAGGATCCCAAGTGGAGAGGTTTGCACCATGGCATGAGTCTATCGTGACTGACACTGATGAAATTCTCAGTGCTTCGTAAGAATATTATACAGGAAATTATTCATTCATTCATCAAATATTAACTGAATGCCTACTATTCATGAGTCACTGAAACAGGTAATTTAAGGCATTTTTCTCTAATCCACAAAGGAAAAATTTTTCTACTTCTTATTCCATATGACCTTTCAGCTTTGGCCTCTACTAAGGTACTTACCCAGAGACAAGAACACTAAGAATTTCTGTTGGGAGATCCCTTCTGTCTAAGCAATTAACTGGTTTGTTCCAAGGTCCATAAAGCCCACTCCAATTTTCCCAGCTGTCAGTCACACATTTTGCTACTCATCCAGAATAAAATAACACCTTTTCTTGCCTCTCTTGCAAAGATGAGTGATCATTTTGTTAAGTTCTAGGTGGTGAGTCATAAGCAGAAATGTTGTATGAGGCTTGTGGGTAATTTTACAGGAAGCTGCATTGTTTGGAATCATGTTCTTTTGCCATTTTACCCTTTCTTCATTTGGCCTCAAACTCCAAGCAGCCAGCTTAGACTTTGACGTGAACTTGAAAACCCTCAGTGCTAGATGGGTGAAACGGATGCTCCTGGAGCCTACAAATACTAACCTTGTACCCACTGCAGCTTAATCTACCTGACATAACGAAAGAATTAAGTTATATTTTGTTTGAATTACGTTATTTTGCATTTTTCTTCTATGTTAGTGCAACCTAATACTGATTAAAAAATTATCATTTTTCTCTATAAGAAAAAAACCTATTTGTTGATTTTTATCCTCTTCATATAATCCTTGAAATTTCAATATGAATTTTTAATCTAAATTTTCTAACAAATTATTCAAAACCTCTATTCTTCTTTCAAAGATGACAAGGATATTAGCATGATTTATTCAGTAAACAAAATGCCCTCTCCATCGTTTTAATGTTGTGAGAGTTTTGGTTCTACCATTTTTATTGTAAACACATAAATTTGTTATTCATTTAACAATTGGTGATTAATTAAATTTATCAAAATATGCATTGATTTCCATATCCACTACTGTTTCTTGAATACATCATCTTCCTTCTTAGTGCAGACTTCTTTTTATTTATTTATTTATTTTAATTTTTGTGCACATAGAGGCAAAGAGCACAGACAAGTGGGTAGAAGAGGCAAAAGGAAAGGAAGAGAGAGAAGCCCAAGCAGGCTCCATGCCCTTTTTGGAGGCTGACCTGGGGCTGGATTTCACCATGCTGAGATCATGACTGGCGTCCGAATCAACAGTAGGGCACTAAACTGACGGAAGCACCCAGGTGTCCTCAGATTTCTTTTGCCCTTTCTCTATTTGTATATCTGAAAATGTTTATATTGTCACCATTTCCCAGAAAATAGTTTGGCTCAAGATAGAATTTTAGATACAGAGCTAATTACTCAGAGCTAAATAACACTTTGTTTTCTTCTGGAGTCTGTCGTTGCTAAGGAGACACTTTTGTCGGTCTACAGTGTATCTGATAGAGTCTGTTGCTACCTTTTCTCTATTGTTTCTTCTGCCCATTGAGGTTCTCCATTTCACAACAGTGAATCTAAGGATGGACACTTCTACTTATTTATTTTGATACCTGGAGGGTGTTTTGTTGCTGTTGTTGTTGTTGTTGTGTGTGTATGTGTGTGTGTGTGTGTGTAAGTGTGAGGAGTCATGTATTCAATTCTGAGGAGTTCTCAATTATTACCTATTTACTGACATGTCTTCAGTTGTAGATTCTGGAACTCCCAATAAGTACATGCTGAAGTTGAGTTACTTTTTATATAGTATAAATTTTGATTCAAAGTTGAGTGATTTGAAGATGGCTTTCTAATTATGCAAGCACTACTGGTTAACATAGATTATCTTTTCTCTATTGAATTACATTTGTACTTCTTCAAAAACCAGTTCTCCATATAGGTGGGGGTCATCATCTGGATTCCCCACTCTTTTCTAATAATCTATTTTTCTATCCCTAAAACAATACAGACTGTGTTTTATTACTATATAATTTTATAATAAGTCCTGAAATCAGGTAATATTAGCCATCCAACTTTTCTCTTCTTTTTAAAACTTTACTTAGTTATTGTCAGTCCTTTTCCTTTTTTATATGGCTTTTAGAATAATTATGTCATTATTGTACTAAAAATTTGCTGAAATTTTGATTGGGATTACACTGATCCTATAGATCAATTTGGAGAGAATTGGTATAGTAATATTGATTGTTCTGAGCCAGGAAAACAAGTGCAATTCTCGATCTTTATTACATTTTTAAAAATTTGAGGGGCACCAGGATGGCTCATTTGTTAAGTGTCTGCCTTCGGCTCACTTTGTGATCCCAGGGTCCTGGGATCAAACCTCCATCAGGTTCCCTGCTTAGTGGGAAGCCTGCTTCTCCCTCTCCCTTTGCTGCTCCTCCTGCTCATGCTCTCTGTCAAATAAATAAAATCTTAAAAAATACATATTTTTTAAAAAATTTGTTTTATGAATATTTTACAGTATTCAGTGCAGAAGCCTTGCATATATTTAGTCATATTTATCCTTAAGCATTTAATATATTGATCATATTATAAATGGTATTTTTTATTTCAATTTCTAATCATTCAGTTTAACTACTGAAATATACAGAAATCAAGTATTTACATACTTGATTTCTGTATATTTATCTCATACCTTGCCCCCTTGCTAAACTCACTTATTAGTTCTAGCGGTTTTATTTGTAGATTATATTCTATTTCCCACATAACCAATCATGTTATTTGTGAATAAAGACAATTTCACATCTTCCTTTCCAACCTGGGTGGTTTATTTCTTTTCCTTGCCTAATTATTACACTGGCTAGAACATCTAGTACAGCATTGAGTAGAAGTTTTGCGAAAAGTTTCCTGTCTTAATCCTAATGTTGGGGGAAATCTCTGTCTTCCATTTTTTAATATAATAGTCCCTATGAATTTTTTTTGAAGATTTTATTTATTTATTTGACAGAGATCACAAGTAGGCAGAGAGGCAGGCAGAGAGAGAGAAGGGAAGCAGACTCCCTGCTGAGCAGAAGGCCTGATGCAGAGCTTGATCCCAGGACCCTGGGATCACGACCTGGGCCAAAGGCAGAGGCTTTATTTAACACACTGAACCATCCAGGCACCCCCCACCCCACCCCAATCTCCTATAAATTTTTTGTATATGTTCTTCACTAGATTGAAGAGTTCCCTTCTATTCCTAGTTCACTAAGACTTTTTTTATCAGTAATAAATGTTGGACATTGTCAAATGCCTTATCTGAGAAAGCATTTACTGAGATGATAATATGTTTTACCTTTTTAGTTTATTAATATGGTAAATTATATTGAATGATTTCAAATGTTAAAAGCTATATTCTGGAGTAAATCCTACTTAACCATTGTGTTACTTTCCTGTTGCTGCTGTAACAAATTTCCACAAACTCAGCGAAGGTCAGAAGTCCTAAAATCAAGGTGTTGGCAAAGTTACATTCCTTCTGAAGAATCTAGGGGAAAAAATTCCCTGTCTTTTCCAGCCTTTAGAGACTTGCCTTCATTTTTTGGTTCATGCCCTTCTATCTTCAAAACCACCAGCAGAGCATCTTTAAGTCTCAGTCTCTTCTCGCTTTCTCTCTCCCCACTGTTGGCAGGGCTTGCTTTCCTTCTGGCAATTCCAGGGGAGAAAAAATTCCGCCAACCACGGTCATCTTGTATTCTCTTTAATATAATAAAACATTTTATAGGCTTGATTTGATAGATTTTGTTTAGATTTTTAATCTGCCTTTATAGGAATTATTGGTATTCAGTTTTCCATTCTTATAAAGTCTTTGCCTGCTTTTGATATTAGGGTAATGCTGACCACATAGAATGACTTGCAATGTATATTCTCCTCTTCAGTTTTCAGTAAAAGTTTACGTAGAATTGGTATGTTTCTTTCTCTAATGTTTAGTAAAATTTAGTAGTGAGGACATTGGTGCTTGGAATGTTCTTTGTGGAAAGATTTTCAACTACAACTTCAATTTCTTTAATGTATATGGGGCTGGTCAGACTACTTATATTTAAAGATTTTATTTATTTATTTATTTGAGAAAGAGTGAGCAAGAGAGAGAGAAAGAGAAAGCACAGGTAGGGGAGAGGTAGAGGGAGAGAGAGAAGCAGGTTCCCCGCCGATCATGGAGCCCAACATGGGGCTCTATCACAGAACCCTGGGATCATGACCTGAGCCACATGCAGATGCTTAACTGACTGAGCCACCCAGATGCCCTTGACTATATTTAAATTAACTTTTATAGTTGGTATTTCTCAAGGAATTCATCCATTTCATCCAAACTATTGAATTTAGTGGGATTAAGTTACTTAGGATATTCTCTTATTCTGCTTTTAATATCTATAGAATCTGCAATGTTGTCAGCTCTCTCATTCCTGACACTGTTTTCTGTATCTTATCCCTCTTTTCCTAATCTGATAGCTGGAAGTTTACCAATTTTACAGATATTCTCAAAGACCTAGCTTTCATTTTGATTTATTTCTTCTATTGTACTTCTATTTCATTGATTTCTACTCTGATTTTTATTATTTTTTCTGTTTCTTCACATTTAATTTTCTCTTTTTCCGGTGTCTTAAAGTGGAAGAAAGATCATTTTTCTTAGTGCTAGAAATTTCACCCAACTACTGCTTTAATAGAGTTCTACAAATTTTGATATGTGTTTTGTTTTCATTCCCATTCAGTAGAAAATATTTTTAACTTTCATTTATTTTCTTCTTTGATCCATAACTTACTTAAAAGAATGTTATTTAGTTTTCAAGTATTGGAGTTTAAAAAGATTTTTTGGTTATTGATGTCTAAGGTAATTCCGCTCTAGTGAAAGAAGATTCTTTGATTTGAAATATTTTACATTGATTGAGATTTGTTTTACAACCCAGAATATGGTTTATTACAGTGTATATTTCAAATGTGTCTGAAAAGAATGTGCTGTCTTGAGTTTTGGGTTGAAGTGTTCTATAAATTTCAATTAGATCAAGTTATTGGATATTTTAATTCTTGTAATTTCTTATCAAATTTTTAGGTACTTGTTCTAAAAGTTACTAAGAAAGAAGTGTTGAAATCTCTACCTCTTAATTGTGAAAATTAATTGGTTTTTCCTTCATGTATTTTGAAGCTGTTATTAGACTCATAATTGTTAGGATTGTCATATTCTCTTTATGGATTTACCCCTTTATCATTATGACATTGACTTCTTTATCTCTGGTAATACTTTTTCTTCTGAAATCTACTTTGTTTACTTTCTTTGGTTAGTGATAGTATAGTATATCTTATTCTATCCTTTTGCTTCTAAATTGTTTGCACTTTTACCTCTTAAATGTTTCTTGTAGTTGGCACATAATTAGGTCTTGCCTTCTTATCCAATATGATAATATTTATCTTATAATTTGGATAGCTAGGCCAGTTACATTTAATGTATTTATTGATGTTTTTGACTGAAATCTATCTTCTATTTGTCCCTAGTGATAAATCTGTTCTTTTTCCCATTTCCTTTTTTGCTGCTTTATCTTGAATTAATCCAGTATTTTTTATGATTCCATCCTATATCCTTTATTGGCTTATTGGCTATATAACTTTGCTTTGCCATTTTAGTGTATGCTTTATGGTTTATAATACATATTTTTAGCTTTTCATATTTATCTTCAAATATTATTTTATTTCACATGTAGCATTAGAAACATATCAGAAATACAGTACTATTTCTCTTCTCCCAGCATTTATACTACTGTTGTCAAATATTTTACTTTTATGCATGTCATAAGCTGTTCATGTATTATAAACTGCACATTACATTGTTTATTTTTAAACAATTATCTATTCAAGATATTTAAGTAGTATGATGAAAATCTTGTATATATTACCATATAGTGCCATATCTAGTGCATATAGTTCCTTTGTCTATTTCCATATTTCCACATCATATCATTTTTCCTTCTGCCTGAAGAATTATCTTTAATATTTCTTGTAGTGCACATTTGCTGCTCAATTCTTTTAGCTTTTGAATACTTGAAAAAGTATTTTGACTTAATTTTTGGAGATATTTTTTGATGGGTATAGAATTATAAGTTAGTGGGGTTTTCTGTTATTGTTTTCTTTAATAATTTATTTTTTGCTTTTAATATTTCAAAAGTATTGCTTCACTATTTCCTTTTTATCTGAAGAAAAATTTGTAGTCATCCTTATCTTTGATCATATGACTGAGGTGTCTTTTTTTCTCTGAACACTTTCAAGATTTTTCTCTTTGTCATTGGTTCTCAGTAATTTTATTTGATACCCATTGTTATAGATTTTCTCATGTTTCCTGTGCTGGGGGAATCATTAAACTTCTTAAATGTATTGATTTATACTTTTCATAAGATTTTAGAAAAATTTGCAATGATTTTTCAAGTACTTTTGTGACCTTGCCACCTCACTGATTCCAATTATATGTAAATTAGGATCCTTGAAGTTATGCCAAATGTCACTGGTAATCTTTTCATTTTTTAAAGTTGTTTTCTTTCTCTGTTTTATTTTGGACAGTTTGTGTTGCTGTGTTTTAAATTTCATTTTGTTATTCTACACCATCCAATTGGCCACAATTCCATTAAGTATGTTTTGCATCTCACACCTTTTGGTGTTCACCTCTTGTGTTCAATTTGAAATACCATCTTTACTTCATTTTTTTGAACATATAGGGTACAGCTGTAATAATTGTTTTAATATTGGAGGCACCTGGGTGGCTCAGTCAGTTGAGCCACTGCCTTCTGCTCAGGTCATTATTCTGGCATCCTGGGATCCTGGTATCTGGCTCCCTGCTCAGTGGGCAGTCTGCTGCTCTTTTTCTCTCTGCCACTCCCCTTGATTGTGCTCTCTTGCTCTCTCTCAAATAAATAAATAAATAAAATCTTTAAAAAATAATAATTGTTTTAATATGTTTCTCTACTATTTATAGCATATGAATGAGTTCTAAGTGGGTTTTCATGTTCTTGATTTTTCCTCTTCAGTGCGTTCCTGTTTCTTTGCATACCTGCTAAGTTTTTGAGTAAGGCCATCTTTGCTAGATTTTATCTTTTTGAATGCTGTCTCTTTTTCTATGCTTTTAACAATTTTTGAGCTTTGTTCTTCAGTTACTTGGAAGGAGTAATCTTTCCTTTCATGTCTGATTTCCTAGGCATTACTGCTGTTTGAATTTTGCCTCACTACTGAAGCAAAATGCTTCTGAGCATTCTGTCCAGTGCCCCATAAATTGTAATGCTTTCCAGTCTGTCTGGTGGAAGGATGGTGAGCACCAAGTTCTCGTTTCCTCTGATCTGATAGAGCCCGTGGAGTGGTTCATTCTCTGACCTTGAGTGTACTCTTCACACGGAGGCAGATGTGGTGATCAGTACTTGGCTGAATGCCTATGAGCGTTGTTAGTATTTCGCTGCCCTGAGAGGGACCCTATATAGTTTTCTATTGCCCTCTTTCCTCTGGTGCTTCGTCCCATGAACTATACTTTCATTTCACTGGATTTTCAACTTCATCTTCTCAATTTAAAAAATCCACTGGAGTCTACATTTCCCTGTTTTTGTGCTATAGCCTGGCAACTCTATCAAGCCAGTGAGCTGGGACATTCATAGATTTCACTTCATTTTTTTCCCCAATCTCTCTGGGGTCAGTATCTTTCAGTGGTTCTCATAAAACTCTTTGATTTTTTTGATAAAACATATAAATTCATTATACAGCTTTACATAGGAAGGAACCTGGGCTCAGATAATTGCTTTCTCTGTTATTACTAGTGTGATTATAAAAGTATTTTCTACTGGTTTACTTTGTCTTGTACAGAACACATGTACTTTCTCTGTTGTCTTATCTCTGGGAAGTACTTCTTGAAAAATTTTCTCTCTGAGCAGGTGAGATAGGACAATATCCTCCTCTGATTTTGTGTATACTAATCAACATGATTATACTGAACATTCACATACAGATAATCCAAACTTCTACTTAATAGTGTTCTTTATTTTTAATTAAACTTTGCTGTCATAGTTGAAAGAAAAAGTTGTACTACACTCTCTAAAACTTGATATAAAATCTTGTAATATATGGTCCCAAAACAAAAACAAAAGAAAATAGGGGTGCATTGGTGGCTTAGTCAGTTAAGCATCTGACTTTAACTCAGATCATGATCCCAAGGTCCTGGGATTGAACCCCACTCTGGGCTCCCTCCTCAGTGGAAGTCTGCTTGTCCCTCTGCCCTTCTCCCTGCTCATGCTTTCTCTCTCTCTCAAATGAATAAATTAAATCTTCTTAAAAAAAAAAAAACTTTTAAAAAGCAAAGGAAAATAATGTAGAAATGTGCCATTCCCTTCTCCAATTTCTTCACTCAGTCTCTCAAACTTCTGTGCCTCAGGCAGAGCTAAGTCCTTGGCAGACTTTGGGCTATGTTACAATGTAGCTTATCAGTTACTTGTAACTGATTTCAGATAACAACTCCAGAAAAAAATCAAGTTCAAAATTTATCATCTTACTTATTTTTGTTTATTTTCTTAAATTGTTTACAACCCCCTAAAGTGTTCAGAACCAGAAGGTAAAGAAAGACATGTTTGAAATACTAAACTTTAATACACCTAGGTACACAGATGAGCAGATGAGCAGCACAGCTCCATAGCAATTCAAGGAAATTAAAATTTCCATGCAGGATCTGAGACAATGTGCCATTTCTGAAGGTCAGGCACCACCTGCGATGTGTAAACACAGACATGCAAACTTGAGCTTCATTAGTTCTTCATGGAGGGTCTTCATTTCTGATCCCAAAAGAAAATGTGCTTTTTAATAATTGTAATATTACTGACCTTTCCCAACAGCCTGTTGATTGATTATATAACCTTTCACTCTGCTGTAGTATTGTGTGCCTTCAGCCTGTGTCCTGGACACCAATTTAACTCAATGGGAGGAAAGCTCAAGGGTTGACCTATGGAATAAGAATTGTAAAACATTTGGACTATTGGGAATGCCTGTGCTCCAAAAAAGATTTTTAAAAAGTAATAAGCTATTGATCAAAGAAAAAAACAAAACAAAACAACAACAACTACAACAACAAAAAACATAGAAGCAGAACTTTCTTTGTGCAATCCTAGCTACCCAGGTAACTACATCCAGACTTTGACTTTGACTTGTTAGATTTTCATATGTGAATCTAGAAAGGAGAAAGAGTTCCTTTTATTTATTTTTTTTTGTCTCCAAAATATTTTTTAAATTCTAGTTAGTTAGTATACAATATAATATTAGTTTTAGGTGGAAGATATAGCAATTCAACACTTTTGTACACTACCCAGTACTCATCACAACAAGTGCTCTTCTTAATCCCCATCCCCTGTTTCACCCATCCCCCACCTACCTCCCCTCTGGTAACCAACAGTTTTTTCTTTATTGTTAAGGGTATGTTTCTTGGTTTGCCTCTCTTTAACCACCATGTTCATTTATTTTGGTTCTTAAATTACACATATGAGTGAAATCATATGGTATTTGTCTTTCTCTGACTGACTTATTTTGCTCAGCATAATACTCTCTAGCTCCATCCATCTCATTGCAAAAGGCAAGTTTTGGTTTTCCCCTGCAGGGAAATGATCATATAACATGTATAATTTGGAGGGCCAGACTAAAATCAAACATAAAACTTGTAACAGCTGAAGAGTTGAACTGAGTTTTCCTAAAATGGTAATTATTGCTTGGAGGAAGAACTGATTGAAATAATTAAAATTTTTTTAAAAATTAGGAAATATAACAAATTAGAAGAATTGTTTTAGTCAAGACATTTAGGATCTGGAATCCTCTAATATAAATAAAAAGAGAAAAGTATATATATAAGGAGATAGCAAAAGATAATTTATTCCTTTGAAACTCTTAAACTTGCACTTAGCTCAATTTCTCTGATACTTTCATATCTTATAGGAATCAATGATTAAATTTATGGAGTTTTTTTGCCTTTTTTTTAATTTTATTTTTTATAAACATATAATATATTTTTATCCCCAGGGATACAGGTCCATGAATTGCCAGGTTTACACACTTCACAGCACTCACCATAGCACATACCCTCCCCCATGTCCATAACCCCACCCTCCCCCAAACACCCTCCCCCAATCAAACCTCAGTTTGTTTTGTGAGATTAAGAGTCACTTCTGGTTTGTCTCCCTCCCAATCCCAGCTTGTTTCATTTACTCTTCTCCTACCCCCTTAACCCCCTATGTTGCAGCTCCTCTCCCTCATATCAGGGAGATCATATGATAGTTGTCTTTCTCCGACTGACTTATTTCGCTAAGCATGATACCCTCTAGTTCCATCCACGTCATTGAAAATGGCAAGATTTCATTTCTTTTGATGGCTGCATAGTATCCCATTGTGTATATATACCACATCTTCTTTATCCATTCGTCTGTTGATGGACATCTAGGTTCTTTCCATAGTTTGGCTATTGTAGACATTGCTGCTATAAACATTTGGGTGCACGTGCCCCTTCGGATCACTACGTTCGTATCTTTAGGGTAAATACCCAGCAGTGCAATTGCTGGGTCATAGGGTAGCTCTATTTTCAACATTTTGAGGAACCTCCATGCTGTTTTCCAGAGTGGTTGCACCAGCTTGCATTCCCACCAACAGTGGAGGAGGGTTCCCCTTTCTCCACATCCTCGCCAGCATCTGTCATTTCCTGACTTGTTAATTTTAGCTATTCTGACTGATGTGAGGTGATATCTCATTGTGGTTTTGATTTGTATTTCCCTGATGCCGAGTGATGTGGAGCACTTTTTCATGTGTCTGTTGGCCATCTGGATGTCTTCTTTGCAGAAATGTCTGTTCATGTCCTCTGCCCATTTCTTGATTGGATTATTTGTTCTTTGGGTGTTGAGTTTGCTAAGTTCTTTATAGATTTTGGACACTAGCCCTTTATCTGATATGTCATTTGCAAATATCTTCTCCAATTCTGTCAGTTGTCCTTTGGTTTTGTTAACTGTTTCCGTTGCTGTGCAAAAGCTTTTGATCTTGATGAAATCCCAATAGTTCATTTTTGCCCTTGCTTCCATTGCCTTTGGCGATGTTCCTAGGAAGATGTTGTACAGCTGATGTCGAAGAGGTTGCTGCCTGTGTTCTCCTCAAGGATTTTGATGGATTCCTTTCTCACATTGAGGTCCTTCATCCATTTTGAGTCTATTTTCGTGTGTGGTGTAAGGAAATGGCCCAATTTCATTTTTCTGCATGTGGCTGTCCAATTTTCCCAACACCATTTGTTGAAGAGGCTGTCTTTTTTCCATTGGACATTCTTTCCTGCTTTGTCGAAGATTAGTTGACCATAGAGTTGAGGGTCTATTTCTGGGCTCTCTATTCTGTTCCATTCATCTATGTGTCTGCTTTTGTGCCAGTACCATGCTGTCTTGATAATGACAGCTTTGTAATAGAGCTTGCTTTCCGGAATTGTGATGCCACCAACTCTGGCTTTCTTTTTCATCATTCCTTTTGCTATTTGAGGTCTTTTCTGGTTCCATATAAGATTTAGGATTGTTTGTTCCATTTCTTTGAAAAAAATGGATGGTACTTTGATAGGAATTGCATTAAATGTGTAGATTGCTTTAGGTAGCATAGACATTTTCACAATATTTATTCTTCCAATCCAGGAGCATGGAACATTTTTCCATTTCTTTGTGTCTTCCTCAATTTCTTTCATGAGTACTTTATAGTTTCTGGGTATAGATTCTTAGCCTCTTTGGTTAGGTTTATTCCTAGGTATCTTATAGTTTTGGGTGCAATTGTAAATGGGATTGACTCCTTAATTTCTCTTTCTTCTGTCTCGCTGTTGGTGTAGAGAAATGCAACTGATTTCTGGGCATTGATTTTATATCCTGACACTTTACTGAATTCCTGTACAAGTTCTAGCAGTTTTGGAGTGGAGTCTTTTGGGTTTTCCACATATAGTATCATATCATCTGCGAAGAGTGATAGTTTGACTTCTTCTTTGCCAATTTGGATGCCTTTAATTTCCTTTTGTTGTCTGATTGCTGAGGCTAGGACTTCTAGTACTATGTTGAATAGCAGTGGTGATAACGGACATCCCTGCCGTGTTCCTGACCTTAGCGGAAAAGCTTTCAGTTTTTCTCCATTGAGAATGATATTTGTGGTGGGTTTTTCATAGATGGCTTTGATAATATTGAGGTATGTGCCCTCTATCCCTACACTTTGAAGAGTTTTGATCAGGAAGGGATGCTGTACTTTGTCAAATGCTTTTTCAGCATCTATGGAGAGTATCCTATGGTTCTTGTTCTTTCTTTTATTAATGTGTTGTATCACATTGATTGATTTGCGGATGTTGAACCAACCTTGCAGCCCTGGAATAAATCCCACTTGGTCGTGGTGAATAATCCTTTTAATGTACTGTTGAATCCTACTGGCTAGTATTTTGGCGAGAATTTTTGCATCTGTGTTCATCAAGGATATTGGTCTGTAGTTCTCTTTTTTGATGGGATCCTTGTCTGGTTTTGGGATCAAGGTGATGCTGGCCTCAAAAAAAGAGTTTGGAAGTGTTCCTTCCATTTCTATTTTTTGGAACAGTTTCAGGAGAATAGGAATTAGTTCTTCTTTAAATGTTTGGTAGAATTCCCCCGGGAAGCCATCTGGCCCTGGGCTTTTGTTTGTTTGGAGATTTTTGATGATTGTTTCAATCTCTTTACTGGTTATGGGTCTGTTCAGGCTTTCTATTTCTTCCTTGTTCAGTTGTGGTGGTTTATATGTCTTTAGGAATGCATCCATTTCTCCAAGATTGTCAAATTTGTTGGCGTAGAGTTGCTCATAGTATGTTCTTGTAATTGTCTGTATTTCTTTGGTGTTAGTTGTGATCTCTCCTCTTTCATTCATGATTTTATTTATTTGGGTCCTTTCTCTTTTCTTTTTGATAAGTCTGGCCAGGGGTTTATCAATCTTATTAATTCTTTCAAAGAACCAGCTCCTAGTTTTGTTGATTTGTTCTATTGTTTTTTTGGTTTCTATTTCATTGATTTCTGCTCTGATCTTTATGATTTCTCTTCTCCTGCTGGGTTTAGGGTTTTTTCTTGTTCTTTCTCCAGCTCCTTTAGGTGTAGGGTTAGGTTGTGTACCTGAGACCTTTCTTGTTTCTTGAGAAAGGCTTGTACCGCTATATATTTTCCTCTCAGGACTGCCTTTGTTGTGTCCCACAGATTTAGAGCCGTTGTGTTTTCATTATCATTTGTTTCCATGAATTTTTTCAATTCTTCTTTAATTTCCTGGTTGACCCATTCATTCTTTAGAAGGATGCTGTTTAGTCTCCATGTATTTGGGTTCTTTCCAAATTTCCTCTTGTGATTGAGTTCTAGCGTCAGAGCATTGTGGTCTGAAAATATGCAGGGAATGATTCCAATCTTTTGATACCGGTTGAGACCTGATTTAGGACCGAGGATGTGATCTATTCTGGAGAATGTTCCATGTGCACTAGAGAAGAATGTGTATTCTGTTGCTTTGGGATGGAATGTTCTGAATATATCTGTGATGTCCATCTGGTCCAGTATGTCATTTAAGGTCTTTATTTCCTTGTTGATCTTTTGCTTGGATGATCTGTCCATTTCAGTGAGGGGAGTGTTAAAGTCCCCTACTATTCTTGTATTATTTTCGATGTGTTTCTTTGATTTTGTTATTAATTGGTTTATATACTTGGCTGCTCCCACGTTAGGGGCATAGATATTTAAAATTGTTAGATCTTCTTGTTGGAAAGTTCCTTTGAGTATGATATAGTGTCCTTCCTCATCTCTTATTATAGTCTTTGGCTTAAAATCTAATTGATCTGATATAAGGATTGCCACTCCTGCTTTCTTCTGATGTCCATTAGCATGGTAAATTCTTTTCCACCCCCTCACTTTAAATCTGGAGGTGTCTTCGGGTTTAAGATGAGTTTCTTGTAGGCAACATATAGATGGGTTTTGTTTTTTTATCCATTCTGATACCCTGTGTCTTTTGATTGGGGCATTTAGCCCATTAACATTCAGGGTAAGTATTGAGAGATATGAATTTAGTGCCATTGTATTGCCTGTAAGGTGACTGTTATTGTATATTGTCTCTGTTCCTTTCTGATCTACTACTTTTAGGGTCTCTCTTTGCTTAGAGGACCCCTTTCAATATTTCCTGTAGAGCTGGTTTGGTGTTTGCAAATTCTTTCAGTTTTTGTTTGTCCTGGAAGCTTTTAATCTCTCCTTCTATTTTCAATGATAGCCTAGCTGGATATAGTATTCTTGGCTGCATGTTTTTCTCGTTTAGTACTCTGAATATATCATGCCAGCTCTTTCTGGCCTGCCAGGTCTCTGTGGATAAGTCTGCTGCCAATCTAATATTTTTACCATTGTATGTTACAGACTTCTTATACCGGGATGCTTTCAGGATTTTCTCTTTTCACTAAGACTCGTGAATTTTACTATTAGGTGACGGGTTGTGGACCTATTCTTATTGATTTTGAGAGGGGTTCTCTGCACCTCCTGGATTTTGATGCTTGTTCCCTTTGCCATATTGGGGAAATTCTCTCCAATAATTCTCTCCAATATATCTTCTGCTCCCCTCTATCTTTCTTCTTCTTCTGGAATCCCAATTATTCTAATGTTGTTTCGTCTTATGGTGTCACTTATCTCTCGAATTCTCCCCTCATGGTGCAGTAGCTGTTTGTCCCTCTTTTGCTCAGCTTCTTTATTCTCTGTCATTTGCTCTTCTATATCGCTAATTCTTTCTTTTGCCTCAGTTATCCTAGCAGTGAGAGCCTCCATTTTGATTGCACCTCATTAATAGTTTTTGGATTTCAACTTGGTTATATTTTTGTTCTTTTATTTCTCCAGAAAGGGCTTTTATCTCTCCCGAGAGGGTTTCTCTAATATCTTCCATGCCTTTTTTGAGCCCAGCTAGAACCTTGAGAATCGTCATTCTGAACTCTAGATCTGACATATTACCAATGTCTGTATTGATTAGGTCCCTAGCCTTTGGTATTGCCTCTTGTTCTTTTTTTTGTGGTGAATTTTTCTGCCTTGTCATTTTGTCCAGATAAGAGTATATGAAGGAGCAAGTAAAATACTAAACGGGTGGCAACAACCCCAGGAAAATATGCTTTAACCAAATCAGAAGAGATCCCAAATCATGAGGGGGGAGAAAGGCGATTAAAAGAGGTTCAGAAATAAAAGAAAGAAAGAAAGAAAGAAAGAAACAATTAAAAAAAGGAAACGAATAAAGAAAGAATATAAAAAAGAAAAAATATATATATATTAGATAAACTATCTAAAAAACATTAAAAAAGAAAAGGGTAAAAGTTAAAAAATTTTTGGCGGAAGAAGAGAAAAAAAAATTGAAAAAGAAAAAAAAATTAACTGCAAGGCTAAAGAATCATGGGGAGAAAGCCATGAGTTCCGTGCTTTGCTTTCTCCTCCTCTGGAATTCCGCTGCTCTCCTTGGTATTGAAACAGCACTCCTTTGTAGGTGAACTTGGTCCTAGCTGGATTTCTTGTTGATCTTCTGGGGGAGGGGCCTGTTGTAGTGATTCTCAAGTGTCTTTGCCCCAGGCGGAATTGCACTGCCCTTACCCGGGGCTGGGTGAGTAATCAGATTGGGTTTGCTTTCGGGAGCTTTTGTTCCCTGAGCGCTTTCCGTAGAGTTCTGGAGGACGGGAATGAAGATGGCGGCCTCCCACTCTCCAGCCCGGAGGAGCCGAGAGCCCAGGGCCCCACTCCTCAGTGCGCCCTCAGAGAACAGCGCCCAATTACTCCCGTCACCCTGGCCTCCAGCCGCGCTCCGAGCTGACCGAGCCTGCGACCGGTTCAAGGTAACCCCAAGCTGAGAGCTCTTTCCTCAGCTCTGTCTCTGTAGCCAGCTTCCCCGTTCTAATACCTGCAAGCTCTGCGACACTCAGGCACCCCCGATCCTTCTGTGACCCTGCGGGACCTGATGCCACGCTGACCCCACATGGGCTTCACCCCGGTTAAGCCTCTGGAGCGATGTCCCTCAGTGGAACAGACTTTTAAAAGTCCTGATTTTGTGTTCCGTTGCTCCGCCGCTTGCCGGGAGCCGGCCCCCGCCCCCACGGTCTATCTTCCTGTTGCTTTGGATTCACTTCTCTGCAAGTCCTACCTTTCAGAAAGTGGTTGATTTTCTGTTTCTAGAATTGTTGTTCTTCTCTTCAATCTCCCATTGGATTTGTAGGTGTTTGCAATCTTTAGATAAGCTATCTAGCTGATCTCCTGTTACCTGAAGTAGTCTCAGCCTGTTACTTCTCCTCCGTCTTGACTCAAATTTATGGGGTTTTATCAGAGGATTTTTGAATAGAGAATAATATCAAACATACACATTAATCTATCTTTACAATGGAAATATCCATGCATTGATTAGAGTTTTCTGCTGAGCCTAAGGAACTCTTAATATCACTTTCTCTCCCTTGGTGATAGAAATTGAAATTGTAGGAACAGGTTTTTAGGGAAAGAGAAAGGAAGAACAACCTGGTATTAGGTTGTTTTGTGAACCCAATCTCATTCGCTAATGCAGAAAGTAATTTTATGCTTCAGAATCAAGCTTTTTATTTGAGATGAGGTATTTAAGAGATTTAAAAGAACTTAGCATACACATCTGGGAATCCTTTCTCAGTACTTCTTAGGAATTTCATGTTTTTACTTTTCCTGAATTCTGAGACAAATCAATTCAGAAATCAGGAAATGGGAAAATATAATTCTCCTGTGAAAATAAAAACTGAACTATCAACAAAGTAATATTAATGCTTTGAAAAAATTCACTCATATTAAATGGAAAGGAGAGAAAAAAATGCTAGCAGAAGTAAAAGGTTACAGCCAACATTTCTAGAAATTAAGAAAGAAGCTGGCAGGAGAAAAGTGGCCATGATATAATAATCTCTCACTCTCACTCCCACTCATGACCATTGACATGTTGTAAGTATCATGCCATGTCTGTTGCTAACAGTGATGTGTTCATTCTTGCAAATAAAATACATATTAAGATTTTTTTTTTTTTTTTTTTTGGAGAGAGAGAGAGAGGGCACATATGGGGGAAGGGGAGGAAGGAGAGAGGGAGAGAGAGAATCCCAAGCAGGCTCCACACCCAGTATAGAGCCCACTGAAGCTAGATCTCAGGACCCTGAAATCATGACCTGAGCCAAAATCAAGAGTCTGACACTTAACCCACTGAGCCACCCAGGCACCCCAATATGCATAGTATTATTTATACTAATCCTATAAATGGTGTTTCATGAAATAATGTTTGGAAACGAAAATAAGCCTTAAATTAGAATTTAACAGGTGGTTATGTATAACAATGTTATCCTTGCAAAAAATACTAATGTTGTGTTGTTAGAATACCAAGCAAAAAATGTTCACTGGCATTCTCCAGTTTTGAATGTTTGATATAGACTACTGTTCTTTGTAGACACATTAGCAAAAGACATGCAAAGGAAAAATGTGCACATTTAAAAATTAATTTAAAATCCCAGTTGGCAAAAATAATACCAATATTAAAGCTAAAACCAAAATCAAGGCAAGCAGATAAAATATCTTAATCATTAAAAACAAAGAGTTTATATGAAACAACTTGTTATCCTAATGCCTACGAAGCATGAAAAAAATGCTTTGGACATTCAATTCTATTAATTTCACTGCAAACTTGAGGGCATTTTTCAACATCAAGAATTTTTGTCAAGATCAAAACTGTAGGGGCGCCTGGGTGGCTCAGTGAGTTAAGCCTCTGCCTTCGGCTTAGGTCATGATCTCAGGGTCCTGAGATTGAGCCCAGCATCGGGCTCTCTGCTCAGCGGGGAGCCTGCTTCCCCCTCTTTCTCTGCCTGCCTCTCTGCCTACTTGTGATCTCTCTCTCTCTCTGTCAAATAAATAAGTAAAAATCTAAAAAAAAAAAAAAGATCAAAACTGTAGGATAGGGCAATCAGTGCTTTGAATGTTTTAACATTTCATTTTAAGAATGGTAAGTTTTTCTGATGTTATTTTTCAATTTGTAAAATGATTTGAAGTTGGCATTTTATAATAATGTTCCCTTTTAAGATTTTCTATTATAAAATATCTGTATCAGGTACTAATTACTTATACATGATATTAAAATTCATAATCTTGTCAACATATATTTTTTGATAACAAAAAATAAAACATGCATTTATTAATAGCTTACATTTTAACAGAAAAAGTGAAACATATCATGGAAATTTTCTATGACAGTAAAATGATTATGATCAATCATTTTTTTTAAATGCACATATGGGGCGCCTGGCTAGCTCCACCAGAGAGGAGCATGCTAACTCTTCATCACAGGGTTGTGAGTTCAAACCCCACACTGGGGGTAGAGATTACTGGAAAAAAGCAAATAAAAACTTAAAAAAATTAAAATATACATAAAATGTCACAAAAGTTGAATAATACGATTTTAGAGATGTCTGAAGAAATCCCTGGAATTTTTATTTCTTCTCTAAAACCCCAAAGATTCATGATTGTTAAGGATTTGCAAACAGTAGAAAATTTTAATTATAACCTTTTTTTAAAATCTGTCTAGCTTCTCTATTTTCAGTAATAGTGTCCGAGTCTTCATTCAAACACTTGCTTCTACTGTTCCCCATGCCATGTTCCAATATGAATTAAATTCCTACTTGTCTGTGGCTACAAAGCCACAGATCCTTGCTTGGCTATGCAGAGTTCTTCTCCAGAATTTCATGAATTTACAAGAGGCATAGTTTTCTCTTTCAACTTCTATATTGTACTATAGTACGTAAGTTGGCTCAGAGTCCTGGCAACTGGGGCCACTGGCCATAAAATCTGGAGAGAAAGAAAAAATCTCTAGACAGAGAGAGATCAACACAGTGACAAAAGCTATGACAAGAAACTGAAAAAGAATGTGAAAACAGACTCCACATTTCTGATACCATTTGAGATTACAGATTCAGTCTAACATGAGACTGATTGGCACACTTTGCTTTCTAACGCATGACAATAAATGTCTTTTCTCTATTCTCTCATTGAAATGAAGCTTGTTTGAGTTGAGTTTTTGCCACCTCCAGGCAAAAGAGACCTAACAGATTGTCTTGGTCTGATCTGGTTGCCATGACCAAATACCATAGATTGCATGATTTGAACAATAGGGGTTATTTTCCCATAATTTTGTAAGCTGAGGAGTCCAAGATCAATGTTCTGGCAGATCTGGTTCTTGGTGTGGCCCTCTTCCTGGCTTGTTGATGGCCTTCTCAGTGTATCGTCCTCACATGGTAGAGAGAGGAAGCTCTAGTGTCCTTTTCTCTACTTCTAAGGGCACTAACCCCATCCTGAGGTCTCCTCATGACCTCATTGAAATCTAATTGCCTCCCAAAGACCCCCGCCTCTTCATACAATCACATCCAGGGTCAGGGTTTCAACGTATAAATTCTGAGGAAACACATTCAATTCCCTTGAATATTAAGCACTTCTCTTTTACAAAGACAACTTTCTGTTTGCTCAAGACTCAAAGGATTTATAGTTTATTAGTAATACCTTTCTAAATTAAACACTTTTGTCAATGCATTAGTAAACAATTTCTCTATTTTGATTCACAGGCTTAATAATCCTGCCTGGTCTTTCCCAGTACTCGTGATAAAATTTGTAATATAGGGAATGTTACTTTTATCATACAATTTCATTCATATTTTTAATTAAACAAAACCAATATTGATTTAGTTTTCTGCATTAAGAATGAAAAAAACCTAGCTTATTATCTTCCACATTACATGATCTTGTGCTTTTTCAATTATTTACCAGGTGAAATCTTTTCATTTGAAACTTTATACACCACTTATTTGCTGATGATTATGACAGAACCTATTGGATTTTCTTTACTTCCCTTTCTTTTTTTAATTCAGGTGAAGAAGGTAAAGTTAATTAAACTATGCTTCATGACCCAGTATAACCCTATTCCCAGCAGTCTCTTGTTTTATTAATTCCCTTTTGTCCACATTCTTTACTCTTCCTTCACCATAGGCAACCATTTTAATGTGTTTAATATGTATCTTTTTGTTTGTAGTTTTGTCAGATATGACACATGTCTCCTGTATTTACTTCTTTCTTGAATTTTGCCCACTTTTCCACCTCAGACATTATTGTAGCCCGCTAAATCTAAGAGCACCCATATGTATCCTTCCCCTGAGGCTTAGGATTTTTCAGTTCCCTCCACACCACTAAGTGCCACACCATGAGTCATGGGGTCTGACTTCCCAAGGGGCCACCTTTCTTCCTCAACTTAAAGTGAAGTAGTTATTTCCCTGTGGGGAGTAACCAATGGAGACACAAGATGAGAGAAATAAGTCCTCTTTCCATATCAACCTCCTATTAACTCTTCCAAAGCACTGTTTAGGAATGTCTCACGTGGCCAAGCATATGTAAAAGAAACAAGAGAAACAAGCTGTGTCTTTTTGCAGCTCACCGTAAAGCCAGGGGCCAGAACAGCAACACCCGGCTAGAGCGTCTCATCCTACTCATGTCACTTCTGTTTTCTCTGGGATTGTACCTTCCAATAAAGAATTAGCACTTACAACTTGCTTTTGAGTCTGTTTTACAAGATTCTCAAGCCACGATATTATGAATTATGCATTCTTGCAAATATGAATTGTTATTTTGTGTGCATGAAATTTTATTTACGTAACGGTATTCTGTTTCTTACTCCCTTCCCCTCCACCCCCCCACTCAACACTTCATTTTAAGATCCATCCAAGTTGCCCTAGGTACATATTTTCTACTGCCTCTAACTGCCACATAGTTCTCCGGTTTGCATATACTACGTTTTACCCATACACCTTTCTGCTGAGGGATAACTAGGCTTCCTTTTCCACCACAAATAACACTTCGTGTATCTATAAAAAAATGTCCATAAGGTTTATACAGTAGAATTCCACAGAATCATTAAATTTCCAATTCTATACTTAGTTCAATGAATGTTACCAGAGTGTTTCCCCACATTGTCTGATGGAGGCATCACCCTGCATTTCCACTGGCAGTGTAGGAAAAAATTTCCAGTACTCACACAGCACTATCAGCTCTGGAGAGTATCATGCTTTCCAATATAGAGTGATATTTCATTGTTGGTTTTACTTATATTTTTCTTAAGGAGACTGCATACTTTATTAACATTTTAGCCTTTTGGGATTTTTTCATACATAATTGCCTCTTCATATATTTAAAAAAAATATATTTTTCCTAGTTATTCTATTGAGGTACCATATTTCATGTTGATTTGCAGATTTTCTTCATCTCTTCTGTCAGTCTTATATACAACATATACTGGTATCTGTCCATACACTTTACCCAAAGCTCCCATTATTGAACAGAAACAATATGTAATTAATATTCATTAATGGGTTTTGGTGGTATGATAGCTAACTTTTTCAAAATTCTGAATACTGTTGTATTGTACAGATGAACCATAATTGTTTATTAATTCACCTGTTGAAGCACAGCTTGGTTGCTTCCAACTTTTTGCAATTATAAATATAGTTCCTAAAATACTAGTACACAGGTTTTTGTGTGGGCATTAAATTTTTTAAATTTTATTTATGTATGTGGTGGGGGGAGAAACCCAAGCAGATTCTGCACTGAGTACAGAGCCTGATGTGGGGCTCCAACTCAGGACCCTGAGACCATCACCTGAGCTGAAACCAGGAGTCAGACACTTAACTGACTGAGCTACATAGGTGCCCCATAAATGTTTAAATCAATTATGTAAATACCTAGAAGTGTGATTACTGAATCATTTGTAAAAATTGGTCAAACTATCTTTCGAAGTGGCTTACTATTTTGTATTTCTATCAACAATGAATTAGAGTTCTGTTAATCCAGCAATTTGTATTATCAGGGGGCTTGGGGGCTATTAACCATTGTGATAGTATATAGTTATATCTCATTCTTGCTTTAATTGGTACATCTGTAATATAACAACATGTTGAGCATCTTTTCATATGTTTGTCATTTGTTTATTTTTTTGGATGAGTTGTCTGTTCAGATATTTTGCCCATTTTTAAACTGGGTTGTTTTCTTACTGGTGAGTTTTAATGGTTCTTTAGATATTTTGGATACAACTCCTATATCAGATATGTTTTGCAAATATTTTCACCTTGTCTGTGCCTTGTTTTTTTTTTTCATTCACATAACATTTTCTTTCATAGAACATTCTTTTTTTTTTTTACTCTTAGCAAGTTCAACTTATCAATTTCTGCTTTCATTTATCACACTTTTGATGTTATATCTAAAATTTCATCACCAAACATAAGGTCACCTATATTTTCTCCTATTTTCCTCTACAAATGTTACAGTGTTGTATTTTACATTTAGGTATATGATTAATTTTACTTAATTTTTTTTCAAAGATACAAAGTTTGTATCTAAGTTCATGTTTTTGTATATATTTGCCAGCACCATTTGTTGAAAAGATAATCCTTTATTGAATTTCTTTTGTACTTATGTCAAAGAATAGCTTACTGTATTTGTGTGGATCTGCTTCTGACTTTGCCATTATGTTCCACTGATCTACATGTCTGATTTTGCAGGAATACAGCACTATTATGGTATGGTAGTTGTATAGAAAGACTTGAAATCAGGTTGTCCTTCCTTTTTTTTTTTTCTTCTTTTCAATATTGAGTATTCTAGATCTTTCATCAAATTTAGAGTTAGTCTGTCAATATCTACAAAACAGCATTTTAACTAGGATTGTTTTTAATCTATAAATAAGACTGATAGAATTGAATCTTACCAATATTGAGTTTTATAATCCATGGAAACAAAATACCACCCCTTTTATTTAGAATTTTTATTTCTTTCATCAAGGATTTGTAGTTTTCCATATGTAAATCCCATAAATATTCTGTTAGATTCATAACCAAATTTTCACTTTTGGGATGCTATTGTTAATAGTATTTTTTTTTATATTACAATTTTTCAATGCAATTATGTAGGAAAGCAATTAACTTTTCAATATTAATATTATATACTGTGAGTTTCTGATACTCAATTATAAGTTACAGGTTTTTTTTGTTGATTCTTTGGGATTTTCTACATAGACAATTATGCCATCTGGGAATAAAGGCAGTTTTATTTCTTTTCAGTATGTATACATTTCATTTCCTTTACTTGTCTTTTTACATTAGTTGGAATTTCCACTAAGATTTGAGTAGAAGTGGTTAAAAAAAGAAATCCTTCCTTCTCATCTTAAGGGAAAAACATTCAGGTTCTCACCATTAAATTTTAGAGTTTATTATAGATTTTTTGTAGGTGTTTCTTATCCATTAATAAATATCCCATCTATTCCTAGTTTGATGAGAATTGTTTATCACACTTGGATATTTGATTTTATCAAAATTTTTGGAACTATTGATATGATCATAATTTATTTTCCTTTAGTCTCTTGATGTGGTGGATTACATTGATTTTTGTAATGTTTGAGTCAGCTTTGCATAACCAGTAAAAACCTCATTTAACTGTGGTATACTTTGTTGGACTCAACTTAACTAATATTTTGATGCAGATTTTGTACCCACATTTATGTTTAGTTTCCTTTTTGTGTAATGTCTGTTTCAGCTTTGGTATTAACACAATGCTGGTCTTATAGATGCTTTTATTTTCTGGAAGGGATGGTAGAAAATTGGTACCATTTATTCCTTAAATGTTTGCCAGAATTCACCAATAAACCCATCTGAGTTCGATGTTTTCTGTTTTGGATTCAATTTCTTTCATAGATATTGGTTTACTAAGATCATCTATCGCTCCTTGTGAGAATCTTACCTATTTCTGTCTTTCAGAAAATTGGTCCATATCATCTAAATTACCAAATTTGGAAGCATACCAAATTTGTGGTATTCTCTGTTATATTTTAAATGCCCATGGGAACATTAGCCTTCTTTCATGTATGTTGTTCTACATTTGTGTCATCAATCATATTCTCTTGTTAGTTGACTAGATGTTTTCCAGTTAATATTATCTTCTCAAAGACACAAAGTTAACAACCCCAAGATACAAGTCCAGCTTTTGTTTTTGGTGATTTTTCTCTCTTGTTTCCCTGTCTTCAATTTCATTTGTTTCTACTCTGATTTTTTTTCTTTTCTACTTGCTTTAGGATTATTCTTTCTCCACATTCCTAAAGTAGAAGCTAAGTTATTGATTTTACATATTTCTAACATATACATTTAATGCTATCCATTCCCCTCTAAATGCTAATTTTTTAAAATTTTATTTTCATTTCCCTTTAGTTGTAAAACACTATTTTTCTTGAGACCTCTTTTGTGATGTGTTATTTAGAAATGTGTTGTTTAGTTTCAAATTATTTGGGAAAATTTCATCTATTTTTGTTACTGATTTCTAATTGAATTCCACTGCAGTCTAAGAATTTATTTTGATGATTTCTACTTCTTAAGTTTGTTACATGTCTTATAAGGCTCAATATGTGGTCTGCCTTGGTGAATGTTCTCTATCTAGTAGATAGAGCATTCTAGCTCATTCTTCTGTTATTGGATGGAGTGTTCTATAAATGTCATTTGAAATAAGGTAATTGATAGTACTGTTCAGATCAACTGTATCCTAACTGATTTTATGCCTGCTGATCTGTCAATTACTAAAAGAGGGGTATTGGAGTTTCTAATGATAGTAGTAGATTTGTGTATTTTTTTTTCTTTCAATTCATGCATTTTTTGATGTTCTGTTTTTAGATGCATAGATGTTTGGATTCTTATGTCTTCATGGATAATTGGCCCCTCTATCATTATATAATGCTCTTTTTTATCCCTCACAAATATTCCTGTTCTGGAGTCTGTTTTTGCAAAAGGAATATTATTACCCAGATTTCTTTTCATTACTATTAACATGACATATTTCTCTCCATCATTTTTCTGTGTTATTATATTTAAAGTGGGGTTTTATTTTTAAATAAACAGTATATAGTTGGGTTCTAGTTTTCATTGTTGTTTTAATCCGCTCCTACAATCACATTTATTATATATCTAGAGTATTAAATACAAAGTGATCATTGATATAGTTGGTGTGTTAGTCTGCTTAAGCTGCCATAACAAAATACAACAAACTGGTTGGTTTCAATATTACAAATTTATTCTCTCACAGTTCTGAGGAGGGAAAGTCCATGATCAAGTTTCCAGCAGGGTTTAACATCTGTTGGCAGCTCTTTGCCTTAAAATGGCAGTTTTGGGGGGGAGGAGTCAAGATGGTGGAGAAGGAGCAGGCTGAGACTACTTCAGGTAGCGGGAGATCAGCTAGATAGCTTATCTAAAGATTGCAAACACCTACAAATCCAACGGGAGATCGAAGAGAAGAAGAACAGCAATTCTAGAAACAGAAAATCAACCACTTTCTGAAAGGTAGGATTGGCGGAGAAGTGAATCCAAAGCGACGGGAAGATAGACAACGGGGGGAGGGGCCGGCTCCCGGCAAGCGGAGGAGCAACGGAGCACAAAATCAGGACTTTTAAAAGTCTGTTCCACTGAGGGACATCACTCCAGAGGCTTAACAAGAGTGAAGCCCACGCAGGGTCAGCGCGACCTCAGGTCCCGCAGGGTCACAGAAGGATCGGGGGCGTCTGAGTGTCACAGAGCTTACAGGTATTAGAACGGGGAAGCCGACTACAGAGACAGAGCCGAGGAGTAAGCTCTAAGCTCGGGGTTACCTTGAACCGGTCGCAGGCTCGGTCAGCTCGGAGCGCGGCTGGAGGCCAGGGTGACGGGAGTAATTGGGCGCTGTTCTCTGAGGGCGCACTGAGGAGTGGGGCCCCGGGCTCTCGGCTCCTCCGGTCCGGGGACCGGGAGGCCGCCATCTTCATTCCCGCCCTCCGGAACTCTACGGAAAGCACTCAGGGAACAGAAACTCCCAAAAGCAAACCCGATCTGATTACTCAGACCAGCCCCGGGTAGGGTGGTGCAACTCCGCCTGGGGCAAAGACACTTGATAATCACTAAAACAGGCCCCTCCCCCAGAAGATCAACAAGAAACCCAGCCAAGACCAGGTTCACCTACCAAGGAGTGCAGTTTCAATACCAAGGAGAGCAGCAGAATTCCAGAGGAGGAGAAAGCAAAGCACGGAACTCATGGCTTTCTCCCCATGATTCTTTAGCCTTGCAGTTAATTTAATGTTTTTTTCTTTTTCAATTTTTTTTTCTTCTTCTGCTAAATTTTTTTAACTTTTACCCTTTTCTTTTTTAACGTTTTTTAACTAGTTTATCTAATATATATATATATTTTTTCCCTTTTTATATTTTTTCTTTTTGGTTTTCTTTTCTTAATTCTTTTTTTTTTTTTTTATTTCTGAACCTCTTTTTATCCCCTTTCTCCCCCCTCACGATTTGGGATCTCTTCTGATTTGGCTAAAGCATATTTTCCTGGGGTTGTTGCCACCCTTTTAGTATTTTACTTGCTCCTTCATATACTCTTATCTGGACAAAATGACAAGGCAGAAAAATTCACCACAAAAAAAAGAACAAGAGGCAGTACCAAAGGCTAGGGACTTAATCAATACAGACATTGGTAATATGTCAGATCTAGAGTTCAGAATGACGATTCTCAAAGGGCTCGAAAAAGGCATGGAAGATATTAGAGAAACCCTCTCGGGAGATATAAAAGCCCTTTCTGGAGAAATAAAAGAACTAAAATCTAACCAAGTTGAAATCAAAAAAGCTATTAATGAGGTGCAATCAAAAATGGAGGCTCTCACTGCTAGGATAAATGAGGCAGAAGAAAGAATTAGCGATATAGAAGAGCAAATGACAGAGAATAAAGAAGCTGAGCAAAAGAGGGACAAACAGCTACTGGACCATGAGGGGAGAATTTGAGAGATAAGTGACACCATAAGACGAAACAACATTAGAATAATTGGGATTCCAGAAGAAGAGGAAACAGAGAGGGGAGCAGAAGGTATATTGGAGAGAATTATTGGAGAGAATTTCCCCAATATGGCAAAGGGAACAAGCATCAAAATCCAGGAGGTGCAGAGAACCCCTCTCAAAATCAATAAGAATAGGTCCACACCCCGTCACCTAATAGTAAAATTTACAAGTCTTAGTGACAAAGAGAAGATCCTGAAAGCAGCCCGGGAAAAGAAGTCTGTAACGTACAATGGTAAAAATATTAGATTGGCAGCAGACTTATCCACAGAGACCTGGCAGGCCAGAAAGAGCTGGCATGATATATTCAGAGTACTAAACGAGAAAAACATGCAGCCAAGAATACTATATCCAGCTAGGCTATCATTGAAAATAGAAGGAGAGATTAAAAGCTTCCAGGACAAACAAAAACTGAAAGAATTTGCAAATACCAAACCAGCTCTACAGGAAATATTGAAAGGGGTCCTCTAAGCAAAGAGAGACCCTAAAAGTAGTAGATCAGAAAGAAACAGAAACAATATACAATAACAGTCACCTTACAGGCAATACAATGGCACTAAATTCATATCTCTCAATACTTACCCTGAATGTGAATGGGCTAAATGCCCCAATCAAAAGACAAAGGGTATCAGAATGGATAAAAAAACAAAACCCATCTATATGTTGCCTACAAGAAACTCATCTTAAACCCGAAGACACCTCCAGATTTAAAGTGAGGGGGTGGAAAAGAATTTACCATGCTAATGGACATCAGAAGAAAGCAGGAGTGGCAATCCTTATATCAGATCAATTAGATTTTAAGCCAAAGACTATAATAAGAGATGAGGAAGGACACTATATCATACTCAAAGGAACTTTCCAACAAGAAGATCTAACAATTTTAAATATCTATGCCCCTAACGTGGGAGCAGCCAAGTATATAAACCAATTAATAACAAAATCAAAGAAACACATCGAAAATAATACAAGAATAGTAGGGGACTTTAACACTCCCCTCACTGAAATGGACAGATCATCCAAGCAAAAGATCAACAAGGAAATAAAGGCCTTCAATGACACACTGGACCAGATGGACATCACAGATATATTCAGAACATTCCATCCCAAAGCAACAGAATACACATTCTTCTCTAGTGCACATGGAACATTCTCCAGAATAGATCACATCCTCGGTCCTAAATCAGGTCTCAACCGGTATCAAACGATTGGGATCATTCCCTGCATATTTTCAGACCACAATACTCTGACGCTAGAACTCAATCACAAGAGGAAATTTGGAAAGAACCCAAATACATGGAGACTAAACAGCATCCTTCTAAAGAATGAATGGGTCAACCAGGAAATTAAAGAAGAATTGAAAAAATTCATGGAAACAAATGATAATGAAAACACAACGGTTCAAAATCTGTGGGACACAACAAAGGCAGTCCTGAGAGGAAAATATATAGCAGTACAAGCCTTTCTCAAGAAACAAGAAAGGTCTCAGGTACACAACCTAACCCTACACCTAGAAGAGCTGGAGAAAGAACAAGAAAGAAAGCCTAAACCCAGCAGGAGAAGAGAAATCATAAAGATCAGAGAAAATATCAATGAAATAGAAACCAAAAAAACAATAGAACAAATCAACGAAACTAGGAGCTGGTTCTTTGAAAGAATTAATAAGATTGATAAACCCCTGGCCAGACTTATCAAAAAGAAAAGAAAAAGGACCCAAATAAATAAAATCATGAATGAAAGAGGAGAGATCACAACTAACACCAAAGAAATACAGACAATTACAAGAACATACTATGAGCAACTCTACGCCAACAAATTTGACAATCTGGAAGAAATGGATGCATTCCTAGAGACATATAAACTACCACAACTGAACCAAGAAGAAATAGAAAGCCTGAACAGACCCATAACCAGTAAGGAGATTGAAACAATCATCAAAAATCTCCAAACAAACAAAAGCCCAGGGCCAGATGGCTTCCCGGGGGAATTCTACCAAACATTTAAAGAAGAACTAATTCCTATTCTCCTGAAACTGTTCCAAAAAATAGAAATGGAAGGAACACTTCCAAACTCTTTTTTTGAGGCCAGCATCACCTTGATCCCAAAACCAGACAAGGATCCCATCAAAAAAGAGAACTACAGACCAATATCCTTGATGAACACAGATGCAAAAATTCTCGCCAAAATACTAGCCAGTAGGATTCAACAGTACATTAAAAGGATTATTCACCACGACCAAGTGGGATTTATTCCAGGGCTGCAAGGTTGGTTCAACATCCACAAATCAATCAATGTGATACAATACATTAATAAAAGAAAGAACAAGAACCATATGATACTCTCCATAGATGCTGAAAAAGCATTTGACAAAGTACAGCATCCCTTCCTGATCAAAACTCTTCAAAGTGTAGGGATAGAGGGCACATACCTCAATATTATCAAAGCCATCTATGAAAAACCCACCACAAATATCATTCTCAATGGAGAAAAACTGAAAGCTTTTCCGCTAAGGTCAGGAACACGGCAGGGATGTCCGTTATCACCACTGCTATTCAACATAGTACTAGAAGTCCTAGCCTCAGCAATCAGACAACAAAAGGAAATTAAAGGCATCCAAATCAGCAAAGAAGAAGTCAAACTATCACTCTTTGCAGATGATATGATACTATATGTGGAAAACCCAAAAGACTCCACTCCAAAACTGCTAGAACTTGTACAGGAATTCAGTAAAGTGTCAGGATATAAAATCAATGCCCAGAAATCAGTTGCATTTCTCTACACCAACAGCGAGACAGAAGAAAGAGAAATTAAGGAGTCAATCCCATTTACAATTGCACCCAAAACTATAAGATACCTAGGAATAAACCTAACCAAAGAGGCTAAGAATCTATACCCAGAAACTATAAAGTACTCATGAAAGAAATTGAGGAAGACACAAAGAAATGGAAAAATGTTCCATGCTCCTGGATTGGAAGAATAAATATTGTGAAAATGTCTATGCTACCTAAAGCAATCTACACATTTAATGCAATTCCTATCAAAGTACCATCCATTTTTTTCAAAGAAATGGAACAAACAATCCTAAATCTTATATGGAACCAGAAAAGACCTCAAATAGCAAAAGGAATGATGAAAAAGAAAGCCAGAGTTGGTGGCATCACAATTCCGGAAAGCAAGCTCTATTACAAAGCTGTCATTATCAAGACAGCATGGTACTGGCACAAAAGCAGACACATAGATGAATGGAACAGAATAGAGAGCCCAGAAATAGACCCTCAACTCTATGGTCAACTAATCTTCGACAAAGCAGGAAAGAATGTCCAATGGAAAAAAGACAGCCTCTTCAACAAATGGTGTTGGGAAAATTGGACAGCCACATGCAGAAAAATGAAATTGGGCCATTTCCTTACACCACACACGAAAATAGACTCAAAATGGATGAAGGACCTCAATGTGAGAAAGGAATCCATCAAAATCCTTGAGGAGAACACAGGCAGCAACCTCTTCGACATCAGCTGTACAACATCTTCCTAGGAACATCGCCAAAGGCAATGGAAGCAAGGGCAAAAATGAACTATTGGGATTTCATCAAGATCAAAAGCTTTTGCACAGCAACGGAAACAGTTAACAAAACCAAAGGACAACTGACAGAATTGGAGAAGATATTTGCAAATGACATATCAGATAAAGGGCTAGTGTCCAAAATCTATAAAGAACTTAGCAAACTCAACACCCAAAGAACAAATAATCCAATCAAGAAATGGGCAGAGGACATGAACAGACATTTCTGCAAAGAAGACATCCAGATGGCCAACAGACACATGAAAAAGTGCTCCACATCACTCGGCATCAGGGAAATACAAATCAAAACCACAATGAGATATCACCTCACATCAGTCAGAATAGCTAAAATTAACAAGTCAGGAAATGACAGATGCTGGCGAGGATGTGGAGAAAGGGGAACCCTCCTCCACTGTTGGTGGGAATGCAAGCTGGTGCAACCACTCTGGAAAACAGCATGGAGGTTCCTCAAAATGTTGAAAATAGAGCTACCCTATGACCCAGCAATTGCACTGCTGGGTATTTACCCTAAAGATACGAACGTAGTGATCCGAAGGGGCACGTGCACCCAAATGTTTATAGCAGCAATGTCTACAATAGCCAAACTATGGAAAGAACCTAGATGTCCATCAACAGACGAATGGATAAAGAAGATGTGGTATATATACACAATGGGATACTATGCAGCCATCAAAAGAAATGAAATCTTGCCATTTTCAATGACGTGGATGGAACTAGAGGGTATCATGCTTAGCGAAATAAGTCAGTCGGAGAAAGACAACTATCATATGATCTCCCTGATATGAGGGAGAGGAGCTGCAACATAGGGGGTTAAGGGGGTAGGAGAAGAGTAAATGAAACAAGCTGGGATTGGGAGGGAGACAAACCAGAAGTGACTCTTAATCTCACAAAACAAACTGAGGGTTGATGGGGGGAGGGGGGTTGGAAGAGGGTGGGTGGGATTATGGACATGGGGGAGGGTATGTGCTATGGTGAGTGCTGTGAAGTCTAGTTTTGATGCTTGTAGCTCTTCAGATATCCTTTTTCTTGCATTTTCCTAAGCTTTGCAGTTTTATGTTGCAGATGTATCAGGTATAGGCCTTTAGTCTGTAGAGGTTAATTTGACTGAGTTGTGCTGTAGATTTAGGGATCAGAGGAATCAAATTTCTTTAGAGTCCTTGTTTTTGCCTCCCCTTCTCAGTGCTTTTCTTCAGCTAGATCTGCATCTTGCAGCTCTTTCAACTGTAATCCACTGCTATTATACTAGCCCCCTGCTGGTGTGGTTGTAAGGGTGTGGAGGAGGGAGACAAGTTCAGTGATCATATCATAAAATCTTAAGATAAAAGCTGTCTTTCAGGATGCCTGGGTGGCTCAGTAGGTTTAGCCACTGCCCTCAGCTCGGGTCATGATCAGAGTCCTGGGATCGAGTCCCACATGGGGCTCCTTCCTCAGCGGGGAGCCTGCTTCTCTCTCTGCCTCTGCCTGCCACTCTGCCTACTTGTGTTCTCTCTCTTTCTCTGACAAATAAATAAAATCTTAAAATAAAAAAGCTGTCTTTTAATGCACATGTGTCTTGGGTTTGTGACCTTCATGAGCGTTTCTTCAGTGGTATGGCTCTACTCTGCTTAGGTGAGACAAGAAGGCCATAGGCAACTTGAGTATTAGTAGCACTCCTTCCTTGACAAGATAAAGCCCTCTTAAAACCTTTTTTTCCTGGGGTTCCTGGGTGGCTCAGTCCAGTTAAGCATTGGACACTTGATGTAGGCTCAGATCATGATCTAGGCTCAGTGCACAGTCTGCTTGTCCTTCTCCATCCCCCCTCCTCCATCTCTTTTTCTCTAATAAATAAAATCTTAAAAAAAAATTTTTCTTCTGGAAAATATGCCTTTGTTATGGATGTCTCTGCCCCAGCCAAAGTCATTTTTCTCTCCAGAGCCAAGACAAGATCTCTCTTAACTTTTCAGTGTGAAAATCTTACAAGGGTTATATAAACATAAGAAAGTATTGGGGCTCCTCTAAAACTGCAGGTTCATCAGAAGTTTCTTGTTTTGATGCTAGTCTACACTTAGTTCCCAGCAGTTCATTGAAAAGAACTTAAAATGTTTCTACTAGCTTATGCTCCAGTTGATTCTTCTCCAGATAAGCCAATCCCAGCCTTGGCTTTCTGGATCTGCCTGTCTCTTCAGATTCTGTGGTGGTAGTTTACCCTCCAAATTCAGTTCCCTGATGTGTCTAAGAAAAGTCATTTATTTTCATTTGTTCAGCTTTTTCTTGTTGTAAGATTGGGAGTGACAGCTTCTAAGCTTTTTACATTTCCAGAAGCCTCCTCTCTGCTTACTTTTATTCTTCTTATTCTACTAGCTTCTGAGAAAGATGAATTGAAATTTTTAGTTAAACATATTGATCTATATATTTTTCTGTAGTTCTGTTAATTGTTTTATATATTTTGATGCTGTATTATGAAGTTATGTTCACAGTAGTTTATTTCTTTTAGACTGTGCATCACATCATTCATTTTTTCTTGTATTTCTGGTTCCTAATTTTATTTTGATAGATTGTAAGATTTCTGACACATTACCCACATACATTATTTTTAGTTAGTTTTCAACCTTTGTCTCTTTTTGAAAGTATACCTTAAATAGAGAACATATTATATTTTAAAATCTAATCTGAGAAATATTGCTTTTGATTCCATTCATGTTTTTGCACTCACTGCTATATTAAAATTCATTTCTGCCATTACTTTTTTCATATTTTTATTTACTTTCTTCATTTCCATTGCTAATTCAAGGTTCTTTTTCTTGGTTAAAAGGTTACACATTTTGTTTTGTTTTTGAAAAAGTTTTATTGAGATATAATTTACACACAATCCAACTCATTCATTCAGTTTTTAAACAATTTTTTGATAACATTTAATATATTATTTGTTTGGGGGTACAGGTCTGTGAATCATCGGTCGTACACAATTCATAGCACTCACGATAGCACATACCCTCCCCAATATCCATAATCCAGCCACCCTATCCCTCCTCCCCCAGCAATCTTCAGTTTGCTTCCTGAGCTTGAGAATCTCTTATGGTTTGTCTCCCTCCCTGATCCCATCTTGTTTCATTTTTTCCCTCCCTGGTCCCCATGACCCCACCAACATGCCTCTCAAATTCCTCATATGAGAGAGATCATATAATTGTCTTTCTCTGATTGACTTATTTTGCTTACTATAATACTCTTTAGTTCCAGCCACATCATTGCAAATGGCAGGAATTCATTGTGTTTTTGATGGCTGCATAATATTCCATTGTGTCTATCTACATCTATATCTATATCTATATCTATATCTGTATCTGTATCTGTATCTGTATCTGTATCTACATCTATCTATAGCTCATCTTCATTATCCATTCATCTGGTGATGTACATCTAGACTCTTTCCATAGTTTGGCTTTTGTGGACATTACTGCTATAAATATTTGGGTGCACGTGCCCTTTTGGATCACTACATTAGTATCTTTAGGGTAAATACCCAGTAGTATGATTGTTGGGTCATAGGGTAGATCTGTTTTCAACTTTTTGAAGAACCTCCATGCTATTTTCTAGAGGGGCTGTACCAGCTTGCATTCCCACCAACAGTGGAGGAGGGTTCCCCTTTCTCAGCATCCTCACCAACATCTGTCATTTCCTGACTTGTTAATTTTAGCCATTCTGACTGGTGTGAGGTGGTATCTCATTGTGGATTTGATTTGTATTTTCCTGATGCTGAGTGATGTTAAGCACTTTTTAATGTGTCTGTTGGCCATCTGGATGTCTTCTTTGCAGAAATGTCTGTTCATGTCCTCTGTCCATTTCTTGATTGGATTATTTGTTCTTTGGGTGTTGAATTTGATAAGTTCTTTATAGATTTTGGATACTAGCCCTTTATCAGATATGTCATTTTTTTAATATCTTCTCCCATTCTGTCAGTTATGTTTTGGTTTTGTTAACTCTTTCCTTTGCTGTGCAAAAGCTTTTGATCTTGATGAAGTCCTAATAGTTCATTTTTGATGAAGTTTAGTTCATTTTGATTAAGTCCTAATAGTTCATTTTGCTTCCCTTGTCTTTGGCAATGTTTCTAGGAAGAAGTTGCTGTGGCTGAGGTTGAAGAGTTTGATGCCTGTGTTATCCTCAAGGATTCTGATGGATTCCAGTCTCACATTGAGGTCTTTCATGCATGAGTCTATTTTTCTGTGTGGTGTAAGGAAATCGTCCAGTGTCATTGTTCTGCATGTGGCTGTCCAGTTCTCCCAACACCATTTGTTGAAGAGACTGTCTTTTTTCCATTGGATATTCCTTCCTGCTTTGTCGAAGATTAGTTGACCATAGAGTTGAGGGTCCATTTCTGAGTTCTCTATTCTCTTCCATTCATCTATGTGTCTGTTCTTGGTGCCAGTACCATATTGTCTTGATGATGACAGCTTTGTAATAGAGCTTGAAGTCTGGAATTGTGATGCCACCAACTTTGGTTTTCTTTTTCAACATTCCTCTGGCTACTCGAGGTCTTTTCTGGTTCCATACAAATTTTAAGATTACTCGTTCCATTTTTTTGAAAAAAATTGATGGTATTTTGATAGGGATTGCATCAAATGTGTAGATTGCTCTAGGTAGCATAGACATTTTCACAATGTTTTTTCTTTCAATCCATGAGCCTGGAACATTTTCCTATTTCTTTGTGTCTTTCTCAATTTCTTTCATGAGTAGTCTGTAGTTTTCTGAGTACAGAGTCTTCGCCTCTTTGGTTTAATTTATTCCTAGGTATCTTAAGGTTTTGGGTGCAATTGTAAATGGGTTCGACTCTTTAATTTCTCTTTCTTCTGTCTTGCTGTTGGTGTATAGAAATGCAACTGATTTCTGTGCATTGATTTTATATCCTGACACTTTACTGAATTCCTGTACAAGTTCTAGCAGTTTTGGAGTGGAGACATTTGGATTTTCCACATAAAGTATCATATCACTGCAAGAAGTGAGTATTTGACTTCTTCTTTGCCAATTTGGATGCTGTTTATTTCTTTTTGTTGTCTGATTGCTGATGCTATGACTTTTAGTACTAAGTTGAATAGCAGTGGTGATAGTGGACAGCCCTGCTGTGTTCCTGACCTTAGGAAAAAAGCTCTCAGTTTTCCCCATTAAGGGTGATACTCAGTGTGGGTTTTTTATTGATGGCTTTGATTATATCGAGGTATGATCCCTCTATACCTATACTTTGAAGGGTTTTGACCAAAAAAGGATGCTGTACTTTGTCAAATGTTTTTTCAGCATCTATTGAGAGGATCATATGTTTCTTGTTCTTTCCTTTATTAATGTATTGTATCACATTGATTGATTTGCAGATGTTGAACCAACCTTGCAGCCCAGGAATAAATCCCACTTGGTCATGGTAAATAATCCTTTTAATGGACTGTTGGATACTATTGGCTAGTATTTTGGTGAAAATTTTTGCATCTGTGTCCATCAAGGATATTGGTCTATAATTTTTCTTTTTGATGGGGTCTTTCTCTGGTTTTGGGATCAAAGTAATGCTGGCCTCATAAAATGAGTTTGGAAGTTTTCCTTCCATTTCTGTTTTTTGGAATATTTTCAGGAGAATAGGTATTAATCCTTCTTTAAATGTTTGGTAGAATCCCCTGGGAAACCATCTGGCCCTGGGATCTTGTTTGTTGGGAGATTTTTGATGACTGCTTCAATCTCCTTACTGGTTATGGGTCTGTTCAGGTTTTCTGTTTCTTCCTGGTTCAGTTTTGGTAGTTTAGACATCTCTAGGAATGCATCCATTTCTCCCAGACTGTCAAATTTGCTGGTGTAGAGTTGCTCATAATATGTTCTTATAGTTATTCGTATATCTTTGGTGTTGGTTGTGATCTCTCCTCTTTCATTCATGATTTTATTAAGTTAGGTCCTTCCTCTTTTCTTTTTGATAAGTCTGGCCAGGTGTTTATCAATCTTATTTATTCTTTCAAAGAACCAGTTCCTAGTTTTGTTGATTTGTTTTACTGTTCTTTTGGTTTCTATTTCATTGATTTCTGCTCACATCTTTATTACTTATTTTCTCCTGCTAGGTTAAGGTTTTCTTTGCTGTTCTTTCTCCAACTCCTTTAGGTGTAGGGTTCGGTTGTGTAGTTGAAACCTTTCTTGTTTCCTGAGAAAGGCTTGTATTGTTATATACTTTCCTCTCAGGACCACCTTTTCTGTGTCCCAAAGATTTTGAACAGTTGTGCTTTCATTTTCATTTGTTTCCATACAATTCACCCATTTAAGAATGCATTCTTTTTTATCTTTACTATGGTAATCCTTGATTTAAGATCCAGTGATTAATTTCTAAAGTCATGAAAAGTTTCTCTGAAATTGAACAATTCTGAATTCCTACTTATAAAGATACCTAATGTTCATATTTCCCTACTGGAAAAGAATTGATGTTTCTTCACATAACCAGCAAAAATTTACTAAAAATTAAAAAAAGACCTCATTCATAAATGACTGATATTGTGGATGCCTCCATTTTTCAAGAACAATTCTGCTCTCCTAGGAGTAGTGATTCAATCCATAGTCACCAGTAAGTAGGCATATCAGAATGAAGATTTCAGTTTCTTTTTTTTTTTAAAGACTTTATTTATTTAACAGAAAGATCACAAGTAGGCAGAGAGGCAGGCAGAGAGAGAGAGAGGAGCAGGCTCCCTACTGAACAGGGAGCCCGATGCGGGGCTCGATCCCAGGACCCTGAGATCATGACCTGAGCCGAAGGCAGAGGCTTTAACCCACTGAGCCACCCAGGCGCCCAAGATTTCAGTTTCTATGTAAGCACATACAGCGGTCAATTCCTTGCTCAATCAACCCAAAAAGAGGTGCAGAGAAAGAAAAGAACATGGGATTTGACCTGAGATGTCCAAGTGTAATTGCATCTGATATATACTAAATTATTAACTCAGAAAATGATAATCATTACACCAACTGACTATTTCAAAGATGTCATTAATATAAGCAAACACCATAAAAAAGCAAATATATATCTAAGCAGGTATTTTCCTTTACTTTTGCAAATTATTTTATTTTGTTTTGTAAAATCAATAAATGTTCATTATGAAAAAATAGGATATATGGAACTTTATAGAACAGGGGCACCTGGATGGCTTAGTTAATTAATCATACTACTCTTGATTTCAGCTCAGGTCATGATCTCAGGGCCTTGGGATCAAGCTCCACATGGGTCTCTGTACTCAGCAGGGAATCTGCTTGAGATTCTCTGTCTTCTCTCTCTGCTCCTCTCCCTTCTCTTTCTCTCTCTTCTTCTCACCCATTCTCCCTCTTGCCTGCTCTCAATCTATCTCAAATAAATAAATCTCTAAAAAGAAAAAAGAAGTTTCTAAAATGAACATTACATCTCTAACTCCAGTGATATCGAAGCACATTTACTCTCAGCAACCACCAAGACTTAATAACTAAAATCAAATAGAACACAAGATTTTACCTTATTTTATATGCTTCTAATTTTATCATAAAATTTTTTCATGCCATTAAAAACAGTGAAGTATCACCTTTAATGTTGCATATTTTATGTTAGGTAGAAATTATTTCTTTACCACTAACATCAATATTGAATTCTTTGTTTATAATTATACACGATATATAATTCTTCACTAACTTCATTCATGCTTTGTTTTACATTCTTGGTTTTTTCCCTTAAGACATATGTTTTAAAGTTAAAATCATTTGGTCACAGCATATTAATATTTTATATTATTTATAGTGAATTGTCAAATGTTTTTCCAAGAATAAGTACTAATTTATACTTCTATCAGCAGAATAATGTAATGGTTTTGTATTCTGTGCTCTCACCAATATTTTTTAATGTCTTTGCTAATTAGAAAGGTTATTTAGAAAGGTTAATTAGACAAGTAATATCTTTGTATTTACAATATGCATTACTCTAATAATTTGAACATTTATTTAGGTATTTATTCTTTTCTGAATTGTCAGAAAATAGATTTTTTTCTGATTTATGCATTGTTGATCTTGCTCTGCATATTGAGTTTGACTCCTTAAATTTTAAGAATTTTAAGATTTGTCTTATTTGAAGTAAACTTTTTCTGCATTTAATTGATTTTTTGATAGTTCATATAAGTAATTTAAAAATCTTATACAATCAAATTCTTTTCTTAGATATTTCTCTCATCATTTTAATTGTAATATATGCATTATACAGGGGAGAGAAGAGCTTTCTTTGACTCTCTTAAGGTTCTCTAGCAGGGTCTGAAAATTAAACTGATAAAGACAGATTAATAGGAGAAATTCTCACACATCTGTTGAATTTTTTTGTGCACATGGGACCCTACACAAGGAATGAAGATCTGAAAAGGTGACCAGAAGTAGGAAACTTTTATACCTTTTAGACAAGGAAACAATAAATTTGTGAAGAATTGTGTTTTGGGCTGGAAGTAGTAAATGGTGAAGAGGTAACAAGGAAGAAAATATTAGTCTAACATGGTTTGTTTATACAACCTTCTCACCCCTAAATTTCCTGTCTCTGATGATAGGGATGTCTTCTTTCCTCCTGGTACAAGAAGGTACATTCTACTTGCCAGATTCATGACCTGTTTCAGGGAAGAAGCACAGGGGAGGAACAGTCAGGGTGACTTTTATGCTTCTGGTGTTTTTTCAAACTTCTTTAGCCTAAGATATTCCATATACGAGATTCTACACACTATTTGGGGATAATGTGTCCTAAGTGTCAGCACATCATAAACAATACAAAAGATATGAATACAAAATGCATTGTTTTCTACTAACCTCATCCCATATTAACAGCCTCTTGTTCTTTCCACATTTTTTTTCTGATACAAGTACATACACATATATATACATGTACACAAGCTGTTTGCTTATGTAATTTAAACAAAATTGAGTAGTACTTGTATATCTGCAATTTGCCTCTATTTTTTTCTCTTAACACTGTTTTATGGATAATTCTACAGGTTTATAGATGATTTATGGTAATTTCATCTTGCAAATGTACCCATCTATATAGTTAAATGAAAGAGTCTCACATTTCTTTTTAATGTAATCTTATTTTCCCCCGTTCTATGTTTGCTTGCCTTCCTCCTATCCTCTTTCTCTTCTTTTCCAATCATCTAAAAACCTATTTCAGATGACTTCTCCTAAAAACATGTCTTCCATTTTTTCATTTTCTTCTCACTCATATAAAGATATGTATCACTGGAGTTTTAAAAATAGTCATATTATATCATTGCAAATTACTTAAGTCCACAGTCATGATGCTACTATATTCTTTTAAAATTGTGTGGTATTATGTAATAGAAATACATCATGAGGTATTAAACCACTTATCTTTTTTTTGAAGATTTTATTTGAGAGAGCATGAGAGCATGAGCACACACAGAGGGAGGGGGGACAGAAAGAGAGAGAGAGAGAGACGGAGAGAGTGAGAGAAAGAAGTAGACTCCCCACTGAGCAGGGAGCCCAATGTGGGGCTCAATCCCAGGACCCCAGGATCGTGACCTGAGCCAAAGGCAGACCCTTAACTAACTGAGTCACCCAGGTGCCCCTTAAACCACTTACCTTTTAGTGATCATGGACATTTACTTTTTCTCAGTGTGTTGCCACTCTAAAAATGTTGAAATAAAGACACTCTTCCTTATATACAAGAGATTTTTTATATACGAGATATTTTTTAGAATATCTGAGTTAAAGGATACACTTTAAATGTTTTTTTTTTTTTTTTTTTTTTTTAATGAGAGAGACAAGGAGAGAGAGACAGAGTGAGCAGAGCAAGGAGGAGAGGAAGAAGGCTTCCCTCTGAGCAGGGAGCCTAATGCCAGGCTCAATCCCAAAACCCTGGAATCATGACCTGAGCTGAAGGCAGATAGATGCTTAGCCAACTAAGCCACTCAGGTGTCCCTTAGTTTTGTTTTTAAATAGATATTTCCAGGTAAATTTCCAGTGAGCCTGCTACAATTTTCCCTTGTTGATGTCAGCAATAGCAATTTTTCCCCATAAAAAAAATTTTTAATAGCTTGATTTTATATTATCTTGTTATGACTCATCTCTGCATTTCTTTATTTAAAAGTTTGACTACATTTCCATAAACTGTCAGCTTTTTATTTTTTTTATTTTTTTTTTTAAGATTTTATTTATTTATTTGACAGAGAGATCACAAGTAGACAGAGTGGCAGGCAGAGAGAGAGAGAGAGAGAGAGAGAGAGAGGGAAGCAGGCTCCCTGCCAAGCAGAGAGCCTGATGCGGGACTCGATCCCAGGACCCTGAGATCATGACCTGAGCCGAAGGCAGTGGCTTAACCCACTGAGCCACCCAGGCGCCCCCGACTGTCAGCTTTTTAAAAATAAATACTTTCTTCCACGAATTGGCCATATTTCTATTAAATTATTTTGTGCCTTATTAATATGAAGAGCTCTTATTATATATGGTATAATAAGAATATTGCATATATTAACATTTTATCAATCAGGAGCTTTATAAATATTGTCTTAATATTTATTTGTTTTAAGTGTCTATGGCTATATAAAAGATTTTGTTTTAAATTTTCATATCATCAAATATGTTAGTATTTTCTCTGATAACTGTTGGAATTTTTGTCTATTTCCCCAAAGGTCATAGGTTTAAGTGTAATATCACAGTTATTTCAGAAATTTTTAAAAAAAATTTCAGTCTTTTGTATACCTGATTTAATTTTTGATGTTGTTTTGACAGGAGTCCAAGTTTTATTTTCTCCAGATAAAAATCTGTTGTGCCAGTACTCTTTGTGAATTAATTTATCTTTTGTTTCTGAACCCAGTTAGGACCTTAGATACATATTTTTCTTATATTCTGGGTCTGTTTCAAATTTATGTGCTATGAAAAATGTCTATGTCATAATCATAATTATTTTGTAATTATTTAATGACAAGTGCTTTATAATACTTTCTAGTGTCTAAACATTTAGGTGCTTTATTATATTATTTTTTTATAAGAATATTTGTTGTTCTTGGGAATTTATTCTTACAGAAGACTTAATGTAATTTTATCCAACTGAACTAAATCTGTGATATCTTAATTACTATATTAGTTTCCCAGGGCTGCTGTAAGAAATTACCACCACCTTGTTGACTTAAAACAATAGCAATTTATTATCCTACAGTTCTGGAGTCCAGAAATCCTAAATCACATTCTCAGCAGGGTTGTTTCCTAATACAGTTTCTGAGAGAGAATCCCTCTATCTTAACTTCCAGTGGCTCCAAAAATATTTTGGCATTGAGCTTGCAGAAGTATCCTTCTGATCTTTATCTCCATCTTCACATGGCTTTCTCACTATGTCTCTTCTCTGTGTCTGTGTGTGTCAAATCTCTTTCTTTGTCTTAAAAAGACACCAGTCATTGGCCATGGGATGCCCAGGATGATCTCATCTTGAAATCCTTAATTGAATCACATCTGCAGAGGCTTTATATCCAAATAAGATCACATTCACAGGTAACAGGAATTAGTACTTTTGGAAGGCATATTTTTATATGTAAAGTATCATTATATTCATTTAGATAACAATTTTAGATGAATTAGAAATAGTTCATTCAAAAATATTTTCCTCTATATTAATTCAGATAATTTTACACCTCAGTATGTTTTTACTATTTTTTTTGTATAAACCAGATATATTACTTATTGCTTCTTCTTAATAATTTATAGTTTTTGTTATTTTTAAAGGAAGAATCTATTTCTATGTGATTCTTCCTACTGTAATAAAAAAACTATTGATTTCTTCATATTTCTCTTGTATTATAGGCTGAATTGCATCCTTCCTAAATTCATATTTTGAAATGATGTTGGATTAAAATTGGAGATATTAGTATAAATTCATATTTATTTTAACACACAGATACACACATGAGAGAGAGCAAGAGATGGAGGAAGCAAGAGATAGAGGGAGGGAGAAGGGCAGGGACATTATACGTGGGTTAGTATACATATACATATTTTCTATTTCTGTCCACTGAGATGTCCTACAAGCAGTGACACTCATGGTAATAAGCATATCCAGTGCCCAGATTTTGGTTACTAATTACCTTTTCCCAATAGAATAAGTCAGAGTTCCTTGGAGAAATAGATTATTCTAGGCTTGGAACAAGGAAAATACAAAATGAGTCTGGAGAATTTTGTAGTGCCAGAAAATAAGAAAATTGCTGAATACAAGGGAGGAAGAATGTCAAAAGGGCTCATTTGAAAGAGCAATCAAGGGGCCCCTGGGTGGCTCAGTGGGTTAAAGCCTCTGCCTTTGGCTTAGGCCATGGTCCCAGGGTCCTGGGATCGAGCCCCACATCGGGCTCTCTGCTCAGCAGGGAGCCTGCTTCCTCTTCTCTCTATCTGCCTGCCTCTCTGCCTACTTGTGATCTCTATCTGTCAAATAAATAAATAAAATCTTAAAAAAAAAAAAAAAGGAAAGAGCAATCAATGGCCAAAGCTGGATTTATTTGAGCAACACAGTAAATAAAACTAATATTTGGTTAAAATTCAAAGAAGAAAAGAAATGATAAGTATATAGTAATATAAATAAATGATTGCACAAATAAGTGGAATAGATGGAACAAATCTTTTTTATAGATTATTTTCAAATAACAAATGTGGAAACAGAGAAATAGAAAATCACAATTAGAATAACAGTTATAAGAACTCCAACAGTATCAACCAATGAGTGCCAAAATTACTGGGTAAAAGAGAGAAACAGAAGAGTAACTGTACCAATTATTTATTAATTATTGTTAGAGTTTTATTACATATCTACAAATTCTTTGCTATTCCTCCCTTTTCAAGCGGGATCTTAATTTCCCTTCTTCTAAGTGTGAACTGGGTTTAGGTATGCAAATCTAATAAATAAAATATGGAATGGGGGAAAAAAGTAAATTTGTGTTGCAGAAACCAGGAAAACACCACTTTAATGAATACTAATGTTGTCAACGATAAGTTGTATGGATATCATGAACTTCCTAAAATGACATGATGAGAATGACATTTCATCTCTGTGCTAATCTTTCTAAAAATCAGTAAGTCCAGTCTAATCATGAGAGAACATCAGACAAAACCAAACTCAGAGACATTCTACAAAATGCCTGACCAAGTTGCAAGGTCATAAGTAACATGGAAATACTGAGAAATATGCCACAGATTGGAAGAGAGTAAGAATACATGGTAATTAAATGCAGCATGGTATCTTGGATTGGATCCTGGAACAAGAGAAGGATATCTGATGGTAAAGTGATAAAATTCAAATAAAGATTTTAGTTCAGTTAGGTATTGTGACAGTGTTAATGCTTTAGTTTCATTTAATATAACACATTTAGGAAGATATTGACATTATGGGAATCTGGGAGAGGATATACATGAACTCTCTTCTATCTTTGCAACTCTTTTGTAAAAGTGAAGTTCTTTTCATAACAAAAAACAATTTTTTAAAGTAGGTGTCCAAAGAGCTACTAGGCAAATGCAAAAAAAAAAAAAAAAAAAAAGAAAAAAAGAAAGAAAAAAAAGGGGAAAAAAAAAACAAAAAAAAAAAAAATAAAAAAAAAAAAAAAAAAAAAAAAAAGGAGGAGGAAAGGAAGGAGGAAGGGGAATTCAAGATGACAATGTTAAAATCATGAGATTAAATCTGTGGTTAAATGCTCCAAAGAGACTAAAGAGACAATTATACAATACTCAGACCAGAATTTCTGAAGAATGTAAATATATTTAAACCTGTATGCCTTAAGCCACATAGCAACTAAAGATAAGTTTTAAAACTAATGGGAAAATAGTCACAATATGACAGGTTCCCTGTTTATAACTCTACAAGAAGTCTCTTTCCCTTAGGATCTCCTCTAAATTGCAGAGGCAGTAGTGAGGGGATTTATTTCCAAAAAAACAGAAAAGATTTGAAAGGGAAAAAGAGAAGTTGAAGTTACATCCTTTCTATTCAGTTTCACAGGCATGAAACTTTCCATAGTCTTTCTATACTTTCTTGAGAAAACATGCTTTAGTTCTGGAGATAACTGTGGTCAGTTCCAAGGGTTTTGTGAGGTTAGTGCAACTTTTCAGTTCTTGGTGACAACAATCAGCCGAGAGGTTATTAGGGGTTCCCTGAATTTTGTTCTTTCTAATAGTTGTGTCAGTACCCAATTAATCTTATACAATTTTGCCCATCTTGAAATATCTGACATGGCTTCTGTTTCTCAAATTGAACCTACGTGATATGGAGATCTTCATAAAATATTATCATATTGGTAGTTTTAAAAACACCTCTTTCAGAATTTTCAGATCTAACAAAAAAAAAACCAGAACAGAACAAAATAGATAAAAGGAGTGAAAATATTAGCAAATTTAATTTAATGAATTCATAGAGAATTTTTATATCTTGAATAGAAAATGTATACCTTTTCATATAGTTCTGAAGACATATATTGATTACATAACTGATGAAAAAAATGTTAAATATTTAGAAGTAGAGATTTTGTAAACCATATTATTTTATCATAGTAGGATAGCATTCAATATAAATGAGAAAAAAAGAAATTTAGCAACAAGAATGGAGAATAATCAAAAATATAATAGAGCATTAAGGAATTATTTAAAAAAAAAAGCCAATGCTCTCATTTGCAATATTTCATTACTTTTTTACTGAATGGTTTTCTTTCCCCCCATTTAAAGATCAGGTTGATCATTACATATTTCTTCTAATTTTAAAAAAGTATGTGTGTATGTTGCTAAATCTTCAGACTATTTGAAATATATTTTGATATGTGTGTGGTGAAAACTGCTATTTGTATATCCCAGTGGAAGATGTGTGGAAGTAATGGGTGCCATATCCAAATTTCCTATGCAGTCTTCCTCATGTGTGTCCTCCCCTTCCTTGAGCATGTACATAGTAATATTTATACTCCAAACTTTGACCAATCAAATAAGGACAAAATTCAAGGAGATGGACAATGGAAAAATTGAGTCCCTGATTCTTTTTTTGGTTTGTTTTCTATTTTAAATTTCCTTTTTTTTTTTTTTTTGGAGTGGTGAGAACTTTTGTTACAGTAGCTTATCCTTTACTCCAACTACTATGTTATATAAGGCTGATTTTTTTTTCCTATAGAGCCAAATAAACTGCTCAGCTATATAAACTGAATTTCCTTCTTTTGAGTTTCTAGCTTTGATATATTAAAATCTTATATATTCAAATCTATGCTACTCTGACATGTCCCATTCACTTTTGTTTTCTTAAGCTCAAGAAAAATACATGATCAAAAAGTCAAAGAATCTTAGATCTCAGTGGAACTTAGTGGTCATTTGGTCCACCATCTCCCAAATGTTAAAAAAAAAAAAAAAGTAATGTCTGCAAGATATGAATAGATTTTCTTCCCTAAAAATAAAGTGTAAATCAAAGAGTTTTATAATTAATTAAGTTTGGGAAGTTCTGTTTACTGCTTTTCTCTTACAAAAATTTACAGAATCTAAAAGGATATCAAAGGCTTTGTAAAATCCTACAGTAATGAAGGATTTCTCAAATACATATACAATTATTATACTCATTTTAAGTAGGGCACATTTCTTTCTTTTTCAACAATTTTATAAGAATTTTAATTTTCTTTTTTTTTTATTTAATTGTATTTTTTTCAGTGTTCCAAAATTCATTGTTTATGCACCACACCCAGTGCTCCATGCAATACGTGCTCTCTATAATACCCACCACCAGGCTCACCCAAACCTCCACCCTGCCTCTTGGCACATTTCATTAACTTGAGAAGTGCTGGTATTCCACCAAACATTGTGAAACACAAATAAGATCTGTGTATTACTCCACATAACATCTTTTATATTATATCTAGCTCCTACTAAGAGATGTCTAATCCCAAGCATTCGATGGCATTTCCCTTTCTATTACTGGGCGATCCTAACTGTTGGAGGTGTCTTTGTAATGGGCTTATAAAATACATGAAATACAAGCTCAGTTATGTTGGAAAATTATAAAATTTCTCACAAAAGCATAATCCCTCTTATCAATGAGAAATAAGCTGATTTTTTTTTTGATGACAGAATAGATGCCAAAATGGAGCAAATTATCAAAACTCCTCAGAATAGGTGGCTTATTATACTCAGTTACATGAAGACTAGAAAATTGTAGGCACTGAATCTATTCCCATATGACGCTCTGGTAGTGGCAATGAATGGTCCACATTTGTTTAAAGACCTGGGATGCCTCTATACGCTGATTCACTCTGCCTGGTTTTTTCCTTCATCCTAAACCCAGTGGTCTCTGCTTTTCATATCATCTCATAGTTTATTTTATCTCCAATTCTCAAAATTATTTGTACTCTTAGAAGTGATATGTTTTCTTCTAATCTCACTCAGCCTTTGTAGGCTGTAAATCTCTTGGAGGTTTAAGTTTTGATACTACTAAATCAATGCTTTTGAAGTTCAGAAGATTTTGCTCAAAATTTTAATCTTTTCCATATTTTTTAAAACCTTATTTGATGCCCCAAACCTGAGCACTTGCTGCTCTATGTTTAATCTTATCTTCTATCACCCTTTTTCTGGGACATAATGTCAAATATCCTAAATGCTATCTGAGTAGAAAGGTCACATGATAATCAGAAGACAGATGTGTCTGGGAAAACTATGCTGACTAAGAGATGAAAAAATTATTTTCATACATCTTATTTTTAATAAATTCTATATGTGGCTCTTAAATATGACTTCTGAAGTAACTGAAAAAAAAATGAATATAGCTACCCTATCCCACCAGGTCTTCTTTCCTCCAGACCACACATCCTTTCCATTACTTTTGATAAGTGATCACTTTCACATTCTTTATTACCTTCTTGATTTCTTCTTTCTTATCCTAATCCAGGTGTTACATGTATCTTTTAGTATTTATTTTTTTAATTTCATTTCATTTTTTTCAGTGTTCCAAAATCCATGTTCCACACATGTGTCTTTTTAGAACACACACTTCCATTTAATCCTATGCTCAAAATATAAATATTCCTATAGAAATATAGTGGGACAACTGCTAAGAAGGTAGCCCTACTTAGCTTTTCTAAAAGTATTTTACCATAAATGAGGCTTGACCATAATTATGATCATGATTTTTATTTTGGATATACTTCTTCATTTCCAAGAAGCTTAGTTTTAAAATACACATACTGTCATAACAGTCATAGCATAAAAGTTATTAATAATTTACTTGGAAAAGATTTTCAGGGTTTGTTCGTTCTTTCTTTCTTTCTTTTTCCTGGAATCACAGGAACCTTGGTGCTAGTTAGTTGGCAAGAAGAAGAGGAATATGTATGCTAATATTATAGCCATAACAAATCACCATAAACTTAGGCATTTCAAATCAACACAAATTTATTATCTTATAGTTCTGCAAGTTGGAAATTTGCCATGGGTCTTACTGGGCTAAAAACAGCTTGTCAGTGGGGCTGTGTTTCTTACTGGAGGCTCTAGGGGATCATCCAGTTTCTTGTTTATTCAGGTTATTGGCAGAATTAAATGTCTTGCACTTGTAGGACTGAGATCTCCATTTCCTTATTGGCTCTCGATTAAAGGTGCTTCCCATCTTCTAGAGGTTGCCAGCATGCCTAAGCTTATGACTGCTTTCACCAATTTTCAAAGCCAGTAATGGTGGCTGACTTCCTCTTACTCACCTAATCTCCTCTATTCTTTTTCCATCATCACATCTTTCTGAACTCTTCTGCCTCCTCTTCTACTTTTAAGGGTCCATGTGTTTGCACTGGAGTCAGAGAACCCAGGACAATCTCCATATTTTGGGACAACTGATTAGCCACCTTAATTTCAAATTTCAAATTTATTTCCCTTTTGCCATGCAAGGTGACATGTTTATAGCTTCCACTGATGAGGATGTGAGTATCTTTGGGGATGGGGCACATTCTTCTGCCTATCACTGAGAGAAAGGATACTAAAACTTAATCAAATTTTATCTCCATCTGGGACTCTATGTTGTAGGAGAAATTTCTACCAAAACCAAGATAGGTTAATCTGAATCTAAGCAGCCATCTGATAAGTTTTCCAGATATGTTCAGTAATGCTACCTCAATGTTTGTATTTTTGTCCTATTTAAGGCAATGATAAAAAAAATGAGTGTGCTTTTTATGTGTCCATTCAAGGCAGACAGAATGCTAAATATCTACCAAGTCTTTTAATGTTTCTCCTAGAAACACAGAAAACTACATTTTTCAGTTTTCTGTATCTAGATTGGGTTGGTCCATTTGACTCTTATCCAATTGTATATTGATGAATATGATATATGTCACTTCCCAACTTGAACAATTAAAAAAAATAAAACTTCCCTTTTGCTCTGACCATGGAGGATATGCATCAAGGATGATGGACTCATGATACAAAAGGGCTCGGGTCCTTGACTAACTGAATGGAACATATCATCCTTCCATTCCCTCACTAATACCCTCTGTCAAATACTTGCTGAGTGTACTAACCAACTCGGGCTGTCATAGGAAAATACCATGGGTTTAAACAACAGAAATTTACTGTGGAAGCTGGGAAGTCCAAGATGAAGGCACCAGTCAATTCAGTTCCTGATGAGAACTCTTAAGGAGCAGGCTTCTTGCTGTGTTCTCACATCAGGGAGAGAAAGAGCTCTAGTGTCTCTTCCTCTTATCAAGTTAGCCTTATCAAGTTAGAGGCCCATCTTTAAGCCTCATTGAAACTTAATTACCAACTTATATGCCTTAGGTACAAACAGTCACATTGGATTTAAAGCTTCAACATACGAATTTAAGGAGGCATAAAATTCAGTCTATAGCACACGACATTTACTTTCTCAAAATCTTGAATCATAAATCATCAAAAATAAGACAGAAAAAAATAGATCAGTGGTCCAGACTTGGCTATATATCAGAAACACTTGGAGGAAGTTTTGTGTGTGATATATATGTATCTATGTATATATGTGTGTGTGTGTCTGTGTCACACACATACATATATATAAACTTTTTTTAAAGATTCTATTTATTTATTTGAGAGGGCAGGGAAGGGGCAGAGAGACAGACTGAGCATGGAGCCTGACAAAGGGGGAATCCAACAACACTGAGATCATGACCTCAGCCAAAGTCAGACACTTAACTGACTGTGCCACCCAGGCACCCCCACTTGGAGGAATTTTTAAAAAGTGTAATATCCCTGGTCTTACTCCTAGAGTTAATGAATCAAAATCTCTAATGACTTTAGAGGCCATCAGATCCAACTTTCGTGTTGTCCCGATGAGAAATCTGATTCAGGTTTCTTAACTGCCCCACAGACTGTTGATGTCACCTTAAGCCCTAGAATCTACATTTCTTGCTTGTTAGACCACTGATAATTCATTTCTTCCATTTTGTCATTCTTAGTACAACTCATGAGAATTGAGATGATATGTAAATTGAGTAGTTTGAAGCAAAAATCTTAAGAAAAACACTTTTCCCAAAATGTTTCTAAATTAAATTGTAACCTACTCATTTTATAACACCTCCACCTCAGCCCCTTTTTGTAAACATGAATGTCTAATTTAGACAATTTCGTGTCATGAAAAATAGTGTGTGGGTTATAAGCTTCCTCAACTATGATGAGTATGATTTGTTAGAGTTCCAACCTCAATTCATGGCATTTTGTGACTAATTGTTTTTCTCAGACATTCTATCCCATCCCACTTAAAATGTGCTTACCCACAGGAATTTTATCAACAATTTGAAAGACAGTGATTGGAGAGAAGCATTTTTATCTTAGGGAAAGATACATTCAAATTAATTGGAAACTGAGAAATGTCAGCAATTGTAGACTTGTTCTTGAGTAAGTGAGAAAACTGTTGACTGCAATGAGGAAAGAGAGCAAAAGCAGCAGAGCTCACCCACCTGCTCCCTCCTAAATGTTTGTCATGAATTTACTTTTCAAATATAAGGATTCATGACTGTGATCCAAAGTAAAACAGTTTTGTCCAGTAACTAAAGTTGCTTATGGAAAATAATTTCCACCTCTTACCAACCACATCTATGTAATTTACCACTTTGAAATAAATTAAGACATTGTTTAGGGTAACTCAGATTTATAAATTTATATGCTGTGTGCACACACACACAAACACATACCAGTTAATTTTAAATCTTGATGACAGTATTCCCCTTGTATCGTCTGTCAATGTGGAAATATAAAAGCTACTCCTGATCTTACTAGTGAGATTATAATTTTATTTCTCCCCTTTTCCTATGTTTATCAAATTTTATCAAATTAAGTATACGGGTAGAGTTTATATAATTGCTTTATGTCCAAAAGAAAAAAAAAATGAGAAGGGGTGTAGAATGTGGGTGAAGAGGGCAGGAAAAGATTATATAAAATTATAGTACTTCTGTGTTTCTGACTGCTGATCACAGCTAGAATTTGTCTAGAAAGAGGTATCACTTAAAACTAGCCAGGTGGAAAATAACTAGTTTCATTAAAAATAGCAGTAATGAAAGAGCACCTACCTAGTATCAAATATATTTGTATACAACTGTAAACTGTAAGCATGACTCTCATGCTATAGTTATCCACAGGTTAGGAATTATTTTTAGGTTTGTTATAAATGAGGTTTGTTCAAACTGACTTAGAATTTAATCAGAGTGGCTATATAGCATTAAATATTAAAACAAGTGGTGTCACCTCTTTATCTCTCCAACCAAGGCCTTTATTTTATTAATATGAAGGTTATGACAGGGAATCGAAGAGGTATATGGTGGTAGTCCAGTAAAGAAGGCTCCTATCAGATGGAACCATTGGCTCTGGGAGACTGCCCTCCACACAGCCCAGGAACTATTCTATAACCCCACCTGAACCACACATCTGTGAGTCACGTAGCTCTTACTATCCTACCCAACAAATTTCCAGGCACTTCTGGGTATCACAATGCCACCGATGTGGAAAGTCAGAATGCCTGCTAAAACGCTGAGCCTGGGTGGCTCAATCAGTTAAGTAAGTATCTGCCTTCGGCTCAGGTCCTGATCCTAGGATCCTGGGATTGAGTTCCACATCAGAGTTCTTACTCTTCACGGAGCCTGCTTCTCTCTCTGCCTGCCACTCATCCTACTCGTACTTTCAATCTCTCTCTTTCTCTCTCTCTCTGACAAATAAATAAAATCTTAAAATAATAATAATAATAAAACCCTGGTTTTTTTTTTAAGTTTTCTCTATTAGTGGCTCCTATCAAAACATAAAAACTAATGGCCAGCTCTCATATTATCTTAGATCCTAGCTCCAGTATTTAAATTGGATTATTCCTAACATGATCTTTGCTCACGTCATAGCAAGACCTAGCTGTTCTTGAAACAAGTTATGCCATGCTTGAAGCTCATTCTTCACAATGATTCGGCAATGATCTTCCTGATTCTCTTCCTGAGGTTTTAACCTCAGTGTTGCCAGAGATCTAAGTCAAACATGACTGTTCTTTATAAGATTATAATTTTTAATTCTTCTTCCTTTTTTCTTCTTTCTCTTTTTCTTCCTCCTCTTCTTCTCCTCCTCCTCTTTCTCTTTCTTCTCCTCCTCCTCCTTCCTCTTTTTCTTTGTAAATGCAAAAGCTTCTGTTAACTAGTAATTTCAATTAATTGATTTTGTCTTCTTGGAACACTAGGATGAGAAGTCTTACAAGGGTTCAATGTTGAAGAGTGCTTTGATGAACAAAAAATACATTCCATTAGCATGGAGAGTAGTCTGACACAAATTTGCCACCCCAATGTAGTACTTTCTGTTGAGTCTCTCCTGAAATAATGCTATAACTAACCAAGATGTTTCCAAGAGTACTGCACATTTTTAAAGCATTACTATGTGGAAAAAATATGACAAAAACAATGTTAGTAAGTAGAGAGTTTAGGAATCATGTATCTGTTACCATTATTTCCTGCCCCCTGCCCCCCCTCCTGCCCCAAGAAATTCTTTTTCAAGGAAATTTTAAATACATTTATCCTATCCCTGCTATTACTAGGTCCCACCTTCCTTTCTATCTTACCAAGTCTTGCTGCCCTTTTCACTGAACTAGCTAGTGGTCTGTACCTCATAACTCATTTTAACTAAGATATTTAATTGTTTTCTCTGTAATCAGGCGATTAAAAAAGGACTAGAAGGTCAGTTTAACATCACTTCCCATATCAATGTAGAGTCAACATGACACAAAGGAAAAAATGTATCAATACACTGTATAATAACTCTGCTATTCTGTTTTGGTTGATGTTTATTCTTGAGCATGCATAATCAGTGTTATTTAGATGGGCAGGTTGTTTATTTTAAAATATTTATGTAACAAGCCTCAATTGTACCAAAGTGGCATACGAGTGTACCTCTACATCAAGAGAATACAAATTGCAAAAGATCAGTGCATCAAAGTTTACTTAAGAACAGATATTGTTCACAATGAAGAGAAATTCTGAAGAGAACTTTTCATAATACCCACATGCCACTATTTTCCATTTTTATAATATAAATATATCAGTGGAAATTTGTTATTAATTTATATGGTAGACAATTCTTGTTTAGTTTACAAAAGCTTAATATCTTCCTTGTGTTTTTAGATCAAGAAAGAAAACAGATACAAAATTTTTTTTTTTAATTTTTTCTCATTCCCTGAGATATAAGCACTCTACTATGGAGACTTCCACCTTACTAAAACTATGAATTATTCAACATGTTTATTTTCAGAAAATAATATAGGTCATGAAGATATGCACTGGTGGAAGTTTTCAGTTGGATAATAGCAGCTGTCTACATTCCAGTCTCTTCAGACATCTCTCACAAACCACAGATCAACAAGGTGAGCGATTAAACTGTAGAAGCTTATACATACACAGAATTACTAGGAAATAGGTGATACTATTAAACTTCAATATTAGTTGGGAAATAACTATCCAAAACCACTAAAGACACTCTGGGACCTCCATTAGAATGACTGGAAGTCAAAGACTGTATGAAAAAGAGAAGGCATGGGAAAACACGCATTGTTTGAAGACAGATAAAATTCCCATCAGGAAAGGTAACACTCTTATTTGGAAATGCTGAGAATGGTTATTGAGACAGTCGTAGGATAGGCACAACTAAACTTTGATAGAAAAAAATATCAATCAGTCTGGAAGGGGGTGGGGGTACAGATTGCCGGGAATTTTCTGGAGCAGTGATAATGTGTTGTATCTTGAATTGATGGTGGGATCATTGGTTGTATGTATTTGTCAAAACTCATCAATGAGACACTTCATATCTGCACATTGTCTATTTTGTTTTTGATATTTCAATAGGGATTATATTAAATCTATAGATGGCTTTGGGTAGTGTGGACATTTTAACAATATTTGTTCTCCCAGTTCATGAGCATGGAATCTTTCCATTTGGTTGTATCACCTTCAATTTCTTTCATTAGTGTTTTATAGTTTTCAGAGTACTGGTCTTTCACCTCATTGGTTAAGTTTACTCCTAGGTATTTTATTATTTTTGGTACAATTATAAATGGGATTGTTTTTTTTAATTTCTGTTTCTGCTACTTTGTGGTTAGTGTAAAGAAATTCAACAGATTCCTATATATTAATTTTGTATCCTGCAACTCTATTATATCGAGGTGTGTTTCTTCTCAACCTACTTTGTTGAGAGGTTTTATCATGATTGGATGTTATACTTTGTCAAATGCTTTTTCTGCATCTATTGATATGATCACGTGGTTTTTATCCTTTCTTTTATTAATATGATACATCACATTGAATGATTTGTAAATATTGAACCATCTTTATATACCTAGAATCAAATCTCACTTGATCATGGTGAGTGATTTTTTTTAAAATATATTGTATTCAGTTTGCTTGTATACTGTTGAAGATTTTTGCATCTATGTTCATCAGAGATATTGGCCTGTAATATTTCCTTTCCTTTCCCTTTCTTTTCTTTTTTTCCTTTCCTTTCCTTTCTTTTCCATTCCTTTCCTTTCTCTCTCTCTCTCTCTCTCTCTCTCTCTCTCTCTCTTCCTCCCTTCCTTCTTCCTTCCTTCCATTTTGTGGTGTCTTTTTCTCATTTTGATATTGGGTAATGCTGGCCTTGTAGGATGAATTTGGAAGCTTTCCTTCTTCTCTTTTTTAGAAGGGTTTGAGAAGAGATACTTAACTCTTCTTTAAATGTTTGTAGAATTCACTGTGAAGTCATTTTATTTTACTTTAAATTTTACCTAAAGATGAAAACATAATGAACTCTAGATGAGTGCCCCAAAGTAGTTAGGGATTCCATTCATTGATATCAACAATCTACTATTATATATATTAAAAAGAGAGAGTAAGGGAGGGACCGAAGGGAAGGAGAGTTTCCTGACAAGGAAAACATAACAAAATGTTCATTGTAAAATCAAGTTATTAGTATATCAATTTCCTATATAATTCTTTCAATTTTTTATATACTTGAAAAATTTCCTTTGTTAGAAAAAAAATACAAGAAAGTTTTGTATTCTAATCTATATTTAGTCTGTTTAAAATATAGCAAATATTTAAAATGATAAATTGTGATAGACGAAAAAACTTTTCTACCTATCACATGGGTTAATGAGAAAAACTATTACATTATTATCTACCAATTTTGGAAAATTGGGCTAAACCCTAAAAGTTGTAGCTCTTCTATTAGGTTTAGCAACCCTGCAGTTTGCTTTTCTTTTTTTTTTTTAATTATAATATTGTGAGAACCTAGTGATATACAAATTCATACATTTATTTGTTTATTCATTTGCTTAGTAAAAATCTATTTAGTGCCTAAAATGTGCCAGGAACTTTGCAAAGCCTTAAGAATACAACAGTGAACAATATGGAGATAATCCCTTGTCCCCCGAAAGGTGCAGCTATCGTGGAGGAGGGACAATTGAGGATGCAGGGAAAATTGAGGATGCAAATGTAATAAATGAATTATGTGTTATTGTAGCCAAAGTTCACAATGCTAGTGAAGTACATTATAGGACACATGTCAGTTCAAATAGCAGTTTTATCTCTATCACTTAAGGACAAATTTAGTGTAGCTAATGAGTAGTTCAAAAATGAAGGGTACAATACTTTCAAACATCTGTTGGTAAAAATTTAGATTAGTACATCTTCTTGATAAGATTTTAGCTAGCTTATGTTGGAAGTATTATACCACAAAAATTAAGAGACTGATTAAGGCCTCCTGACTCTGGCACTCACTAAGTTTACCACCCTTCTAATTAAAACATTTTATCTTTTATTTCTCTTGCTTATAAATTAAGAATTATAATAGCATCCACCATATATGACATTTTGACAAAAAAATTGATATATGTAAAAAAAATTGATATATGTGAAGTGATTGAAATGGTCCCTTGTAGATAGTAAATGTTCAGTGAATGACGATTATTGTGTGGTCCTCTGACTCTTTGACCACATTCTTTTTCTTTGTAATTATAATACTGTAAGGGAAGGTTAAAACTGCAGGGAAAGTTAAAAACTCATCTGTTTTTAGTGAATAATTTCTTTGAAATATAATTGAGAAAGTTAAATATTTGTCATTAATCCTGCAAGAAACATTTCTATTCAGAGTGTCAAAATTGAGAGACCTGTATAAAGGGAGTACTTTAAAAGAAAGAAAAATGGATGTTGAGTTACTCACAGACTAACACTGGCAGGATATCTTAATCACTTCTAAGACTGTAGGAACAAGGGGGGAAACAGTATTCCTGAAGCCCAGTGTGAGGGGAAGCCTTACAGGAGGAACCACCTCCCGACTGCAGAAGGACAGTGCCAGGGGGTCAGCGTACAAAGCAGAGAGGAAGCAGGGGTGAAAACATATCTGATTACCCATGACCGGCTGAACTTCCCCCTACCCCAAAATAAGTGATGCAATAGCTTAGAAGATGTAGGGAAGAGTTACCTAGGTTCAGAGCATGGAAATGAAATATGGAGAGTGGATCTGGGGTGGCAAGTGGAGAAAAACCAATCTAGTGACTTTTCTACATAGAGACTAAATGGACATTTGGCAAATGGGTCACATTAAGTAATTTACATTTTGATGGCCGTCTTGAGCACTTACTATTATTACTGTTATTCTTGGAGAATGTAGTGGTTGATCACATGGTCGGGATTTGCTGTTTCCCTGATGCAATGGCACCACATTTAGTGACTTATCTGTTATAGACTTGGCTTCACCTCTGCACAAGTTTATTCACTTCCCCTGCCCCCCCCAAATATATATATGTGTATATATATACACATATATATGTGTGTGTACGTGTGTATTTGTGTGTGTGTGTGTGTGTATATTTGTTTACTGGTAGTTTTCTATAAAATATTTTGCAATTAATACATTTCCATGAAAAATATAGCAACATATTTAGAAACAGAATGGAAAAGAGCAATAAAATTACCTAATAATAACATTTTCAGTGGTAATGTCTAAATATCCTGGGTAATTTTTACCACTTAAGTGTCAAAATAATCCTTCTTCTAAATAATCCTCTTAGGCTCATTAAGATAATTTATTTTAGCCTCAATTTTATAAAAGTACATTTTGGGGGTGGGGTCGTTTTCTCTCTTACTCTTGCCCTCTGGCCTTCTCTGTTAATTGAAAAATAAACTCGGGTATCTATAGTTAGAGTCATCACCAAATTTTCTCTAGTTGCCTAAGCTTCACCCAGGGCAAACCTGACAAACCCTGGAGACGTTCAAACATGTTTTCACTTTCTTACTTAATTTTGCTTTTCATTATACTGTATATGGACACAGCTTTTTATTTTTATTTGCAAAAAACTGGTAATTTTCTTCCATCACTTCATTTTATTTTTTGAACGTCTCCATAAGTGTCACAGACACATGGAATTATTACTTAGGGTTTATTCACAAACGTAGCCCAGATTCATTTTCATATTAGTAACAAAAAATTACTTTCTCATATAAGTAAGTATGATCTGCAATTATTAGATTACCTACACCTATGTGCCTTTAACTGTGAATAGGGTCATATAACCTTTTCTACTGGAAGACTTATTGCCCAGATTTTTAAGGAAAAAACCCCTCTGTTTCCACTAATCGACTTCATATTGTTCTAAATTTTTTTCATTATAATTTTTATTGTTTTAAATTTTTAGATTTCAAATTTTATATTTATATACAAAAATATGTTTCTTATGAAAATATAGTTTAAAATTGAAACATGTAAATGATTTTTGAATTTGATTTGAAACATGTAATTGATGAGAAATACAAACTATAATGATATAGATACAAAGATTCACCAACAATCACCTAACAAATTTTTTAGTACTTACATGTTAGGAAGCCAATTTTTTTACTGTAATTCCCATAACTTAAACCCTATTTTATATTTTTGTTCATATATTTGTCTTTCCTTTTGGATAGTGGATCTAGTAAGAGCAGAACCATATAATCCTTTTTAAATTTATTTTATTTATTTATTTTACATAGAGAGGAAGCAAGACAACAGGAGAAGGGAAGCAGAGGAAGAGGGAGAAGCAGGCTCCCCACCTAGCAAGGAGCCCTATGTGGGGCTTGATCCCAGGACTCTGGGATCATGACCTGAGCCAAAGACAGATGCTTTACTGAATGAGCCACCCAGATGCACCAGGATCATTTAATTTTTGTTTACCACTCAATTTCTACTGCCTAGCACTTAACTGATACAAAATAGGCATTAAGTAAATATTTCTGAAGAAGTGCACAATTGAACAGACAAAAAGATGTGATTGAGTGTACATTAAGATTTTTTTTAAGTACCCCAAAGTAAAAAAAAGAAAAAAAAAAAAACTGGTTCCTAAGATGGCACGTTTTTAAAAAATATGTGCTGTAAGGCCATCTATATAAAATCACAATAAGATCTATTTTTAAATGACATTAACATACTTGACTTTCACTTCAGTAACAACCCTTTTTGCTTGAACAGACTGAAGTACTAGCAACACTGGATTTTGTTATTTAGCATCAAAATAACAAAATATCAAATTATCACAAGAGCTGAAGTTACATGCAGGAGTTCAGTTTCCTGAGTTTTTTTTTTTTTGTTTTTTTTTTAGGTGATAAACAACAATACTTACAAACAAGACAAAAGTGGAAAACAATATCTTGTGATTTTTTTCATACACAGTAGCATGAACATAAAAGTTCAAAATATTCTCCATATTTTCTAGCATTAGTTATCCTATGTAAAACTATTCTGTCAATATTTTTACCTTCTGTAACCCATGTATGCTGTCATGTGCCCAGAATCATGTACCAAAATTTGAGAGTGACTTTCCAGCTCCAATAGTTTGTGAGTCAATAATCCTAACACTTTAGGAATGTAATCGTCATGTAAAATCAAAGAGGTCTAAAAAGCACCACTTAAGCCTAAGCTCACATATATTGTCAACACTTAGAGCAAACAAGTTGTTGAATTAATTAACCATAATGTTTTAGAGCATATTAAAAGCACTTAACATCTGATCACAAGTATGTACACCTTAAATAGTGTCTCACTTTGGCTTCCATGACTTATATTTAATTCAGACAGTAATAGCCTTTGCTGTGCTGTAGAACTGGCTTTACAAAAACAACACAAGAAAATCTAATATTGAAACCATTTCATATCACACAAGTTTATCTAGGTAGAGAAATAAAAATGTTTATATGTTGCATTTATTTGAACCCTTCATAACAGCAAAACATCAAAAATATTCTTTTGAATATAACACAAAATAATAAAGAAGCTATAAAAACACTTGCTGGAAACTATTAGCTGGTTCCTGGAAAATGCGGAAACATTTCACTAAAAAGGACAGAAATCAGATGTTAAAAAAAACAACAAAGACAACTAAAAACAAGGTTCCATACAAGTTCAAAATATTCAATCAAAAATTAAAAATGATGGATAGAACTTCTGCTTTCAAGAAGATGTAGACATAATCCCCCCCCCAATTTTTTCTGCTAAATACAACTGAAAGTCATGATCATAAGCATAAGAATACTTTGAAGAGTGGGAAAAAACAGAACAACTAGGGACCTCAGGACATGAGAAATGACATGGTGTTAAGTTCCTTAAGTTTTCTAGTTTGATAGTAGAAGAGGTCTAGTGAGCATATTCATCTCTGACCAGCAGTAATGAGACCATCCCCCTGGTAGTATCAGTGGAGGCCACATGTGGAACCAAAACTCTCACTCACATCCAGCAGTGATAAGACTTGCCTCCTGTTGGCTATAAACAGTAGGGAAATCTAGACTTCTGTCTCATTTGATAGTATGAAGGTAGGGCCCCACTTATCCCCAACAGAACAGTGTCCAAAAATCTGGTTAAAACAGATTTAAATAAGATCCAGAGTTTCATACATAATGAAAAGTGGCCATATTTCAGCTGAATATCATTTATCGTACCAAGAATGAGAAAGATGTGAAACAGAATGAAAAAAGAAAATCAATCAATGTCAACAGTGAGATGACAGACATACTAGAATGATCTGCTAAAGTTTTTAAAGCAGCCATGATAAAAATGCTGCAACAAGCATGGAAAGATCTCAATGAAGAAGTAGAAAGTCTAAGCAAATAAATACGAGATATAAAGAAATAGACATTTTAGAGCTTAAAAGGCAATGGTCAAAAAAGCAAAAATAAAACAATAACAACAACAACAATTCAGATGATCAACAGTAGAGTGGTGGAACCAGAGGAAACAGTCAGTGACAATGATAATATTCAACATGAACAACAGAGAGAAAATATTTTGGAAAAGTAAGTGAACAAAACTTTAAGAACCTGTGATACTGTAACAAAAACAAACAAACAAAAAACCTGCAATCATGTCATTAGAATCCTAGAAGGAGGAGAACGAAGATATTACTGAGAAAGTAATTAAAATAATATTAGCTGAAAACTTTCCAATTTGGTAGAAGACATAATCCTACAGAAGCTGAGCAAACAATGGGATAAAACCTAAAGAAAGTCACACCAAGGCAAAGTATAACTAATTTTCAAAGAACCAGCTCTTTGATTCATTGATTTTCTTTATTGATTTTATGTTCTCAATTTCATTATTCTGTGTTCTGATCTCTCTTTCCCTCTGTTAAGCTTATTTTGCTCTTCTTTTTCTGTGTTCTTGAGGTGAGAGCTTAGATTATTGGTTTGAGATTTTCATTTTTTTTTAATGTATGCATTTGGTAGTATAAGTTTCCCTCTCAGCATGGCTTTGACGGTGTCCCACAAAATTTGATATGTTTTAATTTCCTTCAATGTGTTTTTTTAATTTCCCATGGTATTTCCCCTGTGATCCATGGATTATATGAGTTTTATTATTATTATTTTAAATTTCCAAGTGTTTGAAGATTTTTATGTTCTCTTTCTCTTATCAAGTCCATTGTGGTCAGAAAATACATTTTGTATAATTTCAATTATTTTAACTTTGGATTTTTAAAAATTCTATTATAATTAACAAACAGTGTTATATTATTTTTCAATGTACAATGTAGTGATTCAACAATTCTATACATTACTCAGTGCTCATCATGATAAGTGTACTCTTAATAGTCTTCACCTATTTCAATGAACTCCCCACCTCACCTCTGGTAACCATCAGTTTGTTCTCTGCATTTAAGAATCAAATTTTTGTTTGTCTTTTTTTCCTTTGCTCATCTGTTTTGCTTTTTAAATTCCACATATGAGTGAAATAATATGGTATTTGTCTTTCTCTGACTGTTTTGCTTAGCATGATACTCTGTAGCTCCATCCATGTTTTTGCACATGGCAAGATTCCATTCTTTTTATGACTGAATAATATTCCATTGTATATACATGCCACCTCTTCTTTATCCATTCATCAATCTATGGACACTTGGGCTGCTTCCATATCTTGGCTATTGTAAATAATGCTGCTATAAATATAGAGTTTCGTGTATCCCTTTGAATTACTGTTCTTGTATTCTTTGGGTAAATATCCAGTAGTGTGATGGCTGGATCAAAAGGTAGCTCTATTTTTAACATCTTGAGGAACTTCTGTACTGTTTTCCACAGCTGCACCAGTTTGCATTTCCATCAGCAGTGCAGGAGTGTTCTTTTTCTCCATATCCTTGCCAACACCTGTTGTTTCTTGTATTGTTAATTTTAGCCATTCTGACAGGTGTGAGGTGATAACTCATTGTGGTTTTGATTGGCATTTCCCTGATGATTAGTGATGTTGAACATTTTTTTCATGTGTCTGCTAGCAATCTGGATGCCTTCTCTGGAGAAATACCTGTTCAGGTCTTCCGCTCATTTTTTAATTAGATTAGTTGTTTTGTTGTTGTTTTGTTTTGTTGTTTTGGTGATGAGTTGTATAAGTTCTTTATATATTTTGGATACTAACCCTTTGTTGACTATGTCATTTGCAAATGTCTTCTCTCATTCTATGGGTTGCCTTTTAGTTTTTCTTTTTTATTTTTTATTGTTTTTCTTTCATTGTGAAGAAGATTTTATTTGGATGAAGTCCCAGTAGTTCATTTTTGCTTTTGTTTCCCTTACCTCAGGAGACATATTTAGAAAGAAGTTGTTACAGCTAATGTCAAAGAAGTTACTTACTGCCGTTTTTCTCCTTTAGGATTTTTATGGCTTCAGGTCTCACATTTAGATCTTTAATCAATTTTGAGTTTATTGTTCTGTATGGTTTTAGAAAGTGGTCCAGTTTCATTCTTTTCCACGTATTTGTCCAGTTTTCTCAACACCATTTGTTGAAGAGATTGTCTTTTTCTCATTGGATATTCTTGCCTCCTTTGTCCAAGATTAGTTGACAATATAATTATGAGTTTGTTTCTTCATTTTCTGTTTGGTCCCATTGATCTATGTGTCTATTTTTGTACCAGTACCATACTGTTTTGATTACTGCAGCTTTAAACAAAAAATTCCTAAGAAAATTTTAACAAATAGATTTCAGCAATAAAGAAAAATAATTATACACCATGACTAAGTAGATTTTTATCACAGGTGCAAGGCTGGCTCAGTATTAAAAACTAATCAATGTAATTCAACATATTAATTGGCTAAAGGAAAAGAAATCAAATGATTATACCAATCAATGCAGAAATGCATTTCACTTAATTTAACATATATTCATAAAAGGAATAAAGATGAATGTCCTTAACTTGGTAGACTATCTACCAAAAAACCTATAGCTAACATTATACTTAATGATGAAAAACTTAAGACTTTCCTCCTAAGATCAGAAAGAAAATATGGATGTCCACTCTCACCACTTCTATTTAACAAAGTATGAGAACCCTGGCTATACCACAAGGCAGGAAGAATAAATCAAAGGAATATAGCCTGGAAAGGAGGAAATTAAACTGCTCATATTGGCAGATAACATAATTGCCTAGGTAAAAACTTCACAAGAACTAAAAAGCAACAACAAAAACAATACACCTAGAATTAAGTGAGTTAAGTGAGTGATTTAAGTGAGTTAAGCAAGATAGGTTACAAGATGAACATAGAAAAATTTATTTATCAGTAATAAACACATGGGCACTAAAATTAAAAATACAACAATAGTTACAATTGATAAAAATATTAAATACTTGGGTATAAATCTATCAAAGCATATATAAGACTTGCATAATAAAAACTATACAAAGCTGACAAAAGAAATCAAAGTAGATCTAAACGGAGAGATATACCATATTCATGGATTAGAAAATCTTCTGTAGTAAAGATGTCAGCTCTCCTAAAATTGACAAATTCTTTACAAAACCCTAGAAAGGTCTTATTTTTTTATTTCTACTTTTGTTTTCTATTAATAGATAAGATAGCTCTAAAATTTATATGGAAAAGGTAAAAAATTAAAATAGCTAAAACAGTTTTGAAAATAAGAATATATTGGGAGGAATCAGACTACCAATTTAACTTATACAACTACTATAATAAAAATAAGTTTGGTACTGGTGGATGGATAGACATATGCATTAATTAAATATAATAGAGAACCTACAAATAGACCAAAACAAGTATGCCCTACTGATTTTTGGCCAAGATATGAAAGTAGTTTTCTAGAGGAAAAGTAATTTACTGAAAAATCAACAAATGATGCTATAGCAATTAGACATCAATAAGCCAACAAATAAACAAACAAAACCTTGACCAAAATTTCACACTTTATACAAAAATTAACTCAAAGGGTTTCATATGCATAAATATAAAATGTAACTCATAAAACTTTTAGGGAAAAAAATGAGAATGTCGGGGCACCTGGGTGGCTCAGTGGGTTAAAGCCTCTGCCTTCGGCTCAGGTCATGATCCCAGGGTTCTGGAATCGAGCCCTGCATCGGACTCTCTGCTCAGTGGGGAGCTTGCTTCTGCCTCTCTCACTGCCTGCCTCTCTGCCTGGTTGTGATCTCTGTCTGTCAAATAAATAAATAAAATCTTAAAAAAAAAATGAGAATGTCTTCAGCACCTAGGGCGAGACAAGGAATACTTTGACTTAATCCCAAAAGCAAGGTAGGTCAAGACAAGGAATACTTTGACTTAATCCCAAAAGCAAGATCCATAAAAAGAAAAAATATAAATTGGATGTGATCATAATTAACATGTCACAATACTCTACCTTTGAGAAGAGAAATGGAACCTGTTCATTGTTAGTATCCAAGTTATTTCAAGATTTAAAGCAACATAATTTAATGATTTTGTAGATTCCCTCATAGTCTTCTTGAACTGAGGTTAAATTTTTGTGCTACATGTTTAATGCAATCCGTATCAAAATACCATTAATTTTTTTCAAAGAAATGGAACAAATAATTCCAAAATTTATATGTAACCAGAAAAGACCTCGAGTAGCCAGAGGAATGTTGAAAAAAAAAGACAAAGGTGGTGGCATCACAATTCCCGACTTCAAGCTCTATTACAAAGCTGTCATCATCAAGACTGTATGGTACTGGCACAAAAACAGACATATATATTGTTGGAACAAAATAGAGAGCCCAGAAATGGACCCTCAACTATATGGTCCAACTAATTTTCGACAAAGCAGGAAAGAATGTCCAATGGGAGAAAAAAAAAGTCTCTTCAAATGGTGTTGGGAAAATTGGACAGCCACATGCAGAAAAATGAAACTGGACCATTTCCTTACACCACACACAAAAATAGACTCCAAATGGATGAGAGACCTCAATGTGAGACTGGAATCCATCAAAATCCTTGAGGAGAACACAAGCAGCAACCTCGATCTCAGCTGCAGCAACTTCTTCCTAGAAACATCGCCAAAGCAAGGCAAGCAAGAGCGAAAATGAACTATTGAGACTTCATCAAGATCAAAAGCTTTTTGCACAGCAAAAAGGAAACAGTCAACAAAACCAAAACATAACTGACAGAATGGGAGAAGATATTTCCAAATGACATATCAGATAAAGGGCTGGTATCCAAAATCTATAAAGAACTTATCAAACTCAACACCCAAAGAACAAATAATCCAATCAAGCAATGGGAAGACATGAACAGACATTTCTGCAAAGAAGACATCCAAATGGCCAACAGGCACATGAAAAAGTGCTCAACATCACTTGACATCAGGGAAATACAAATCAAAACCACAATGAGATACCATCTCACACCAGTCAGAATGGCTAAAATTAGAAAGTCAGGAAACAACAGGTGTTGGCGAGGATGCAGAGAAAGGAGAACCCTCCTCCACTGTTGGTGGGAATGCAAGCTCGTGCAGCCACTCTGGAAGACAGCATGGAGGTTCCTCAAAATTTGAAAATAGAGCTATCCTACGACCCAGCAATTGCACTACTGGGTATTTACCCTAAAGATACAAATGTAGTGATCCAAAGGGGCATTTGCACCTGAATGTTTATAGCAGCAATGTCCACAATAGCCAAACTATGGAAAGAACCTAGATGTCCATCAACAGATGAATGGATAAAGACATGGTATATATATACAATGGAATACTATGCAGCCATCAAAAAATGAAATCTTGCCTTTTGCAATGATATGTGGATGGAACTAGAGGGTATTATGCTAAGCGAAATAAGTCAATCAGAGAAAGACAATTATCATATGATCTCCCCGATATGAAGGATTTGAGAGGCAATGTGGGGGGTTTGGGGGATGGGGAGGGAAAAAATGAAACAAGATGAGATCGGGAGGGAGACAAACCATAAGACACTCTTAATCTCACAAAACAAACTGAGGGTTGCTAGGGGTAGGGGGTAGGGAGAGGGTGTTTGGGTTATGGACATTGGGGATGGTATGTGCTATGGTGAGTGCTATGAAGTGTATAAACCTGGCGATTTACAGACCTGTATCCCTGGGGTTAATAATACATTATATGTTAATAAAAATCAAAAATTAAAAAAAACTGTGCTACATAAATATTAAAATACTTCAGTTAGAACAAAGAAATGTTTGCTCTGTGAAAGATCCTGTTAAGAGGACCAGCTAGAGAGTGGAAGTATTTGCAAACCATGTATCTGACATAACACTAGTACCTAGAAATTGTGTGTGTGTGTGTGTGTGTGTGTGTGTTTGTGTGTGTGTATACTCATATTTAGATATTTAAAGCTCAATAGTAAAAAAAGTAGATAAGATAAAAACCATGCAGTTATAAGAGCAAAACGCATATATTCCCAAAGATGACATAGATATGATAATAAGTATATGGAATGATTTTCTACATCATTAGCTATTAGGCAATTCTAATTAAAAGTACAAGAATATATCATTAAATTCAAATCAAAATAGCTAAGGTTAAATCACCTGTGCTGTTCCTAGGGGGAAAAATTTTTGCTGGTAAAATAACTGCCTGTTTTACTTTTAATGGTGACAATACATTGATGGATCCATGTCATTATACATTTGCCCAAACCCAATGACTGTAGGACACGAAGAGTGAATTCTGGTATAAACTAAGGATTTTTGGTGATAACGATGTGTCAGTGTAGGTTCATCAATTGTAACAAATGTACCAGTATGGGGGGCATGTTGAAAATGAGAGAGGGCATGTGTGGGGCAAGGAGTAAATGGGAAATCTCTATACCAATTTAAAAGAAGAAAAAGTTGTAGACAAAATGGAATTTTGTTTCATTTCTTTGTTGTCATAAAGACACTCTAAAAATCTCATCACTCAGTCAATCAAACAAAAGACAAAAATTCTGATGGTTAGAGTTATTGGTGTCTTACACAAGGGATAGGAAGTACAGAAAACAGATTGCTTAATTTTTATTTTTCTATGGGCTGTCGGTAATCAAGGAGATAATTCTTTGTCATAATATTATGTATGTATAACTATCCCTCACTGATACAGAAGTTATGAACAGAACTCCTAAAATGTCCAAATAGTAGAACAAGGTTCACTGATTATATCTTAATGGAAATCTAAAAAATGAACAAAAAAGTAACTCATTTTACCAATTATGTAGGATAATCTTTCATTGGTTCATGAATTCTGGCATAGTCAATGAGTGTTTTCAAGTACTTTAAGACACTTGTTAAATAGTGTTCTTTCTATTTAAGATAATTTAACCACTGTATTAGCAATCTTGTTTGCACAACTTATTTCCTTAGGAGGGAAAAAGTATTTGTCTATAAAAAGAAAAAAAAACTTTAAACAAAGCATTTCAAGCTATCACAAATTTTGACTGATCTATGAACTTGTTGCAGAGTCTTAGAGATATTAGATATCAGAGGTCAACTTGTGTGTGAATTGCTTCTTTAAGAAAAAAATATGATAGTTCTGTCTTCCAGAGTTGCAAAGAGGATCATAGGAAATGACACAATTTAAGAACCTTTATAATTATAAAACTTTGTATGTGTGAAGTAGTTTCTACTATTAAGAATAATTATTGAGGGGCACCTGGGTGGCTCAGTCGTTGGGCATCTGCCTTTCGGCTGGGGTCATGGTCCCGGGGTCTTGGGATCCAGCAGTGTCTGGCTTCCTGCTCGGCGGGAGGCTTGCTCCTCCCTCTCCCACTCCCTCTGCTTGTGTTCCCTCTCCTTCTGTGTCTCTCTCTGTCAAATAAATAAATCTTAAAAAAAATATTTATTGATAATGATTACTGATAGTTATTAATAACAATAAGAATTGTTGATATTTCACAATGGTAGTTTGTTTTTTGGAATACCAGTCTCCTTGAGACTTACTGTATGCCATTGAATTTTTTACAACCTGTTACTTACGTTGTCCTTCATAATTCATAGGAAAAAGTCTGCTTCATCACTCTTTGAAGAAGCAGCTATGATTTTAAACCAACATTTAAAATAGTAGAAACAATATCTCTTTAATTCTTAGCTCAGTTCTTAGCTTAGTCATGGTAAAAGATAAACTATCATCATAATTTGTTTAAGCACTTGCTCAGTGCACATTAAAGCTGTCATTTCTCTGCCTTGATTTGGCACATCCAATCTAATCTTGTAAGTGTTGGAGAACAAATCATTATTAAAAGAGGGGTGGAAGAGTTCCATTTAGCAGAAGACTATTTCTTGCATACAGATGAGTAATGAGTGACCTCAATATGGTGACTTCCTTTGTTACTGAGAAACGAATGTTCTTGTGTGACACATAAACAAGATCAGTTCTGCAGACACTTACTGTGCACTGTCTTCCCTGGAAGCTAGGCTATGTCTTGATGTCTTGGTGTCTTCGCAGTCAGATGAAAGGAAGTAGAGGCCAACGTGAAAGCAAAAGTAGGAAGTCTAAAGTTTGACTTTGTTGTTAATTTATCACTCAAAGTTAGCTTGTTAGGAATCTGCTCTTGCCAGAAATCAACAGTCCAGATTCCACCATACTTCTTTTAAACACACACACACAGAAAAAAATAATATTTTTGAAGAATTTAGTAGAGAATAAGATATGGTTTGTTTGGATTTAGAATGGCACATTTTAAAAACAAATTTTTCCCAAAGTGAGAGTTAGGAGTTGTTAGAACTTGGTCTTCTCTAGCATCAACAGTATTTTGCCTTTTGTGAGGGTAAACTACCTTTAAAACAGAATTCAGGATGTGATCATTAAAAGAACACATTTATTTCAGAAATAGTGGCAACCCATTGGAAAATGAATGGATTAAAGAGAGAATTATGGATACATCCCAGGAAGAATATTGTGTACTTGAGTTTTGGAAAGTACAGGAAAATAATATCCATCTTATGATCATGGTCTAGCCTTGTCTTTAGTTAGACTTTCACAAAAAGAAATTAATTCGTTCTTTCTTTCTCTTCTTGATAATCTCTAAGGAAAGAGGTTCTAAAATTTCTCCACCAACATATTCTATAGTTTCATTGGAAAAATAGATAAAGTGTTTTTCCCAGCTGTTCCTTGCCTCTGGCAGCTTTCTTTATCCACTCCCTTTGCCATACTTTCCCAACAGCTAAAGCAGATCTCCAGGTCCACTGACTTTGGGCTTCTACATGACTTGATTTTGACCAATAGAATATGTGCAGAAGTGACAAGTGTGTCAGTTGGAATGGAAGAGGTGTGACATATTTCTGATTTCATTTTTGCAATTTTGCCTTCCAACAGAAGAAAGGACATGCCTTTACCTAGGGCTTAGCTCTTCATTTGGTTTCTCCAAAGATATGTAAAACAACCCACAATCAGGACCAAAGTGCAACAGGACCCCATATGCAGACGGAGAGCTAGCTAATGTCTTATGAGTGGGTGTAGTGTGGCCTGGGTGTTGAAATCAAGCAGTTTTGTCTCAAATCTCAGCTCTACTACTCATTTACGTCATGATCTTGAGTTAGCTGACCTTTGACTCAGTGTTTTCATAGATATACTCAATTCAGTAATGCTCTACTCCAAATGATTGTGAAATATTTGTATCTCTTGCCAGAGTAAAGCCCAGGCTAAACACTAAAAGTTCTTATTTTTCTTCTTTTGTGGTAACTCCCCCTTTTCTGTAAGCCCAGACCGAGAACATGACCCAAGTAAAGATGGAAGGTAACTGAGCGAAAACTATCCTTAACAATGGTATTGATGGATAGTCAAAACATTAGAGAAATGAGTTTGAGTACCCAAAGTCTATGCCATCTACTGCCTCAAGAGACTAGTAAAATTATTACTGTCTAGGGTACACACCAGTTTGCCCTTAGAGTCACAATGTTAGAGCTAGAAGGAATTTAAATGATGACTTACTCTGATCACTGTCTTTCATGAATAAAAATATTGAGGCCTAAAAGGATGAATTGTCTTTCCCCAAATTAGTTAATGGCAAATCTGCCACTTAAACCAACAAAATAGTTTTATAAACGGCAGTCAGCTGTTCAGTCTGGCATATGAAGAAAACACTTTCTACTTCTTATTCTTTTCACAGAATAGTGGAATGTCTAGGTCACAGGGCACATATTCTTTTATTTTTTTTATTTATTTTTCACAGAACAGTCCGAAATACCAGTTTCATGAAAAGCAAGTGAAACCTCTGAACAGGGACTCATTGATCAGTAGGGAAATGGGTGAAGTACAGTTTGCATGTGAAACCCAGCGGCAATCCCACCAAAGAGGCTCAGTGGAGGGTCGGAACACATTTGGCAACCAAAGTGATCTTTTTTTTCTTTTTTTTTTTTTTAAGATTTTATTTATTTATTTGACAGAGAGAGAGAGATCACAATCAGGCCCAGAGATAGGCAGAGAGAGAGGGGGAAGCATACTCCCTGCTGAGCAGAGAGCCCGATGCAGGGCTCCATCCCAGGACCCTGAGATTATGACCTGAGCCAAAGGCAGAGGCTAAACCTACTGAGCAACCCAGGCACCCCACAAAGTGATCTTTGTACACTGTCATAGGGCATCCATTGTTGTTGTTTTTGTTGTTTAAAGTGACAGATTCACAATGAAAACACTATAATTTGCTCAGTCTTCAAATCTAAGCTTTTAGGAACAAGCCTAAAGAAAGGAGTTTCAAATACTAAGAAAAAGCAGAACTTCTTAAATTTAAAAAAAAAAAAAATAAGCCTCTAGCCATACAATCTTCAGTGAGACAAAAACTCTTTGTACCACCTGCTCCCTTTACCACCATCAAAAGAAAAAAAATTGTGTAACATTATAATGAAAAAGAACGTTTAATAAAACTTGCACACAGTGGGGCGCCTGGGTGGTCAGTGGGTTAAGTCTCTGCCTTCGGCTCAGGTCATGAACCTCTGCTCAACAGGGAGCCTGCTTCCCCTCTTCCCCTCTCTCTCTCTGTCTGCCTCTCTGCCTACTTGTGATTCTCTCTCTCTCTCTCTCTCTCTCTCTGTGTCAAATAAATAAATAAAACCTTAAAAAAAAAAAAACTTCCACATGGTGGCTAAAAAGGATGAAGAAAATGAAAATAAAAGGAAAACTAAATTGGATCCAAGATAGATAAGAAAAAGAATATATGCAAGGAGAGAAAAGCAAGCAGAACAAAAACAAAAACAAAAACACAAAAGTAAAGAGGATAAAAGAAGATAGGTTAGTGTCTCCTTGCATGTTTTCATGACCCACAGACCTTCCATACCTTATGACCATTGACTCAAGCATGGACTCAGTCTCAGTTTGGACTCACCTAAAGCCCCAAGTCATGTTTCTACCCAAAACTTTGCCTAATTGATTCTCAAGAGGTAATTGTTTGGAAACTTGCTTTGTAGCTGAAGCTGTTAGAACCGTGAGGGGTTAATATAATGAGGACCCTCTTTTTTTTTTTTTTTTTAAGGTTTTATTTATTTATTTGCAAGACAGAGATCACAAGTACGCAGAGACGCAGGCAGTGGGGGTGGGGGGGTGGGGCGTTGCAGAGAGCCCGATGCAGGGCAACAGAGAGCCTGGGCAGCAGAGAGCCCAATGCGGCAGAGAGCCCGATGCGGCAGAGAGCCCGATGCGGCAGAGAGCCTGATGCAGGGGTCCGTGCGGGGCTTTATGTGGGGCTCTATGCGGGGCTCAATCCCAGAACCCTGGGATCATAACCTGAGCTGAAGGCAGAGGCTTTAACCCACTGAGCCACCCAGGTGCCCCTAATGAGGACCCTCTTGCATGATCCTTTACCCACTGCTTGCAGACCTGCCTTTAAGTAGCAGGTAGACCAAGGAAGAAGTGGTTCTGCCTTAGGGGCAAACCCCCAGAGCTCTTCTGCTGCTCTCCTCTGAGAAACTTTCACCAGGGATTAAGTCTAGAAATCCAGAGTCTGTTCCTGTTGTTCTGAGAATTTGGTGCCAGCAAAGGAAGCACCTTCAGCACAGCCATGCTTTCACTAACACCCCTTAAACTAAGAATATGGAGGAAAGCCACCTCAAACTATTAAATCAAAGATTGCTCCTCTTGAAAAGGGGTAAAGTTATATATCAGATTGCATTTCTTTCAGGTAGCATTTTTTTCCTCCTCCTTCCGGGAGAACAATATGATGAATTCTCGGGAGCATCTTGGTCCTTACTGTCACGCAGCCATGAAGGAAGAGGGTAATACTGGAATTGCACTAAAGCGTTCTAGATTTGGCTGAATGGTTGGGAGGCAGTAATTCCCCCCAGCCCTGTGAATTCCAGCAATCCATCAAGGGGAATTACGGGTGGAAATGACAGGAAAATGTCATAAACCTTGCTTCCATTTGATTCCTGTGGATGTGAGGATGTGTGCAGTTTAAGCAGATTATGCCACTGAACTGCAGCTTGGTTGAATGATTAAAAGATAAAATACTTCCATTTAAATCTTTACATGAATTTGTATGCTTAGATTTTCTGAACTGCACTGTGAAGTTTTGTTATAAAATGGAAATGTTTGATTCAAAGGTAATACAAGCTATTGATCTACAGTGAAGCAATATTAATATTAACATACAGTTTTTATAATTAATTTGGTGCCAGATAAAATAAATAATCAAGATCTTTTCGTTTTGATTAAAAGGGAACTAGATCTTGACAATATATTTGTATGTATAGCAAGATGAACTTGTTTTAAAGGAGGTATACAAAGGGCTGACTGTTAGAGTTGCATATTAGATGTTCAATTAGTAATGACTTAGTTAAGTGAGAAAGCCGAACATCTGCTTACTTGTGATGGAATACAGAAATCTACCTTCCTGTGCTAAAGCCGAAAGGAGGCTTCACTTGATCTGGAGAATTTAATGATGGCTGCCATATCATGACAGTACAAAAGTCTGCCAAATCCTACAATGTTTTTGGTCTCGAAATAGAACCTCTTTCCATAGTAGTCCCCAGGCAAAGATGGCAGACACAGTTGAGAGGAGAGTGGTTTATTTTGACCCCAAGATCTTCATTAGTAATCTTAGATGGTGAACACTGAACAATGTAAAATGGCTTTCAGTGTCAGCTTGGGTTCCCATGGAAACACTAGCTCAAAATAGATATGTGATCTCAGGAACTTTCCTGGGAACTTTTCCCTCCCTCCCTCCAGACTTCAGCTTCCTCATCTATACAAAAAGGAGAATGTACATATTTCAGAGGATAGCTATGAATATTAAGTAAGCCTTCAAATAGAACATACTTAGTCAAATTATGATGTATTGCTTCCAATGGATGCTTTCTCTCTCTCTTTCTCTCTCTCTCAGTCTCTCAATCTCTCTCTTCCCACATTTCTTGTTTTTTCTCTCTCTTCTTTGCCCTCTTTCTTTTCTTTAGGTATCTTTATGTAAATTAGTGATTGTGAGGAACAGGGGAAAGGAAATGAGGAAAAAAGATCTGATAGATATAGAAAGAGCTATTGAGAGAAAAAAAAATTTGGTGAAAAGACCATTTAGTTACCTCTCCACAACAGACAACAGGTGCCCCCTCCAAAAGAATTATCTTTTCAATCTCATGTGTATGCTTTCTTCAAGTAATATAAGGTGAATTTCCTAAAAACTCATGTACATTATCTTTCATTTGTCTATGAAATGTACAGCAAGATTACTTTTAGTTTGCAGTGGGATGGGTCTTATGTTTTGCTTTAGGAACACTTAAAATGTGGCTATGATATTTGCATAGGCATTGAATTTGAAAAGTACAAATATATAAAGGTATTATTCATTCAGAATTTTGTGATAAGGACAATGCTATTTATTTAGAAGACACACACACACATTTTATCTATATAATTTTCCCAGGTAAATATAATGTCCTTTGTCAAAAATCATATGACTCTTTCAGTATTTCAGGCTATCTACTGAACATCCAAGTAATAATAATAGCTTTTATTTGTTGAACATTTACTATTTGACAGACACTAAGTATAATTAGGATTTAAAGTGCACTAGCTAATTTAATTCTCACAATATCTTTTGGGGAGGAGTTGGAATGGTCCCCATCTTAAAGAAAGGAAAGCAAAACTTGGACATGTTATATAACCTGCCCAAACTCATTCTCTTGAAATTTATTAACCAAGAATTTGGACCCATTCTTCACTAATTATAAAACTCAGACTCTAACCCTCTGTACTATCTGAAGAACCAATATTGTAAACTACCAGTGAACAATAGTCTTACATGAATTTTGGTTCAGGAAAAAGTAAATTGTTCCTAGGAATTTTCTTTTTTGTCCTTTAGAAAATTTCTTTTTATCAGAACATGAAAAGCGCAAGAGGGGAGGATTTTCTTTGAGATGAAAATTTAAAGAACTACAAAATGAGATTTATATTATCTTATGTTCTGCCTTTCAACACATTTTTGTGAGAAAAGAGCTATATTCACTGGGTCATAGTGTTTGAGGGAGGACTTTGGGATCTGGGAGGCCAGTTGCTGCCAGAGTCAGCAACAGATTAGGGACAACTAAAAAAGCTGTTATAGAGGGGCTTAGCCTTTCTGGGGTTGAAGATCATAGCAGTCGGGATGGAGGAGGCCATATTTTATAACAAACAACCCTCAGATTATTAGTGGCTTATAAGACTAAAGTTTTCTTAAGTTGTTTTTAAGTTGTGTTTATCTCTTATGCTTCATGTCCATCACTTGCTAGCTGGGGGTTGGACTTTATACCTCCTAATACTGGGAACTGGACTGACTGACCATCCATGTCTTAATCTATAGCTAGTCGGTTGCTGTGGCAGATGGAAAAAGTAGGACTCTGGAGAGTAGTAATACCAGCAAGTAAATGCAATCAAATACATCACTTACGCTCAAAACTCATTGGCCAGAACTAGATATATAGATTTACCCAACCAAAGAAGAACCAAAAATTCAACTCTTCTAGGTATCTGATACCCACAGAGGTTCGAAATAGGTCAAAGAGAATTTGGCAATGTTGCACCCAAGGGGTGGGTGGAGCAGTTGTAAATAACTCTTGGTGGAAAAGTTTATTTTTCCTAACAGCAGAGTTACACTCCTGCATGAGATTAATTCTTGGATGAGCCATCTGGAACTGAAGTGGAATGGTTTTTGTTTTGCTTTAACCGTAGGAACACTAAAATGTGGTTGCCGTATTTGCACAGGCATTGAATTTGAAAAGTACAGATCTCTGAAGATGTTATTCATTCAGGGCTTGTGGGACCACTGGTGGTCAGGAGAGAGAGAGAGGAAGGAAGGGCGGAAGAGAGAAGTAAAGCTTGAGTGAAATATAAGGACTGGTGGTTAAAGGGATCTTTGAAGGGGCGCCTGGGGGCACAGTCAGCTAAACGTCAGACTCTTGGTTTCAGCTCAGGTCATGATCTCAGGGTCATGAGATCCAGCCCAGCATCAGGTTCTGAGCTCAGCAGGGAGTCTGTTTGAGATTCTCTCTCCCTCTCCCTCAACCCCTCCCCCCTTAAATAAATAAATAAATCTTAAAAAAAATAATAAAGGGATCTTTAGAAAATAATAGAAATGTTTAAAGAGAATTTAAGTTCTCTGCTATTTTCTTTTTCCTCCCAGTGAGGTTCTCAGTTAAACCATTGGTTTGTTTTATAATGCTCAGGGGAGTTGTGGCAGGATGGTAAAGTGCTGACTTCTGCATCCGGGTTGACATGGGCTAGAACCAGAGGTAGTACCCTGACAAGACCTGACCTTTCTTTATTTTCCATTTCCAAACTATAGAATAGCCTGTGCCCAGCCCTGGGGCAGGAGAAATGGATATAATAACTCAGTTTAGAGGCATTTTCTCAAAGTGAGAATGTGAATGAAGGAGATCATCTTTAATCATTTTTAACATGTTGAGTGCCTTGTTGCTGAAATTCGGTTGTGATCGCTCCAGCAAAGCCATATTGGGTGTATGCATCCTGTAGTCTATGGAGTGATCATTACAGACACATAAGTTCTTCTGCTCAGTCAGGTTTCAGATTATTTCATACCTAAAAATAGAACTACCATTTTGTTCTATACAGCTTTAAAGTATATGCATTTCCATCACTTACACTATCTCATTTAACACAAATATCAACCCTGCAATGCAGGTAAGATAGAGATTTTTCTATTTCTTTTATATACTAGAAAATTGAGGGCTAGAGAAAACAAACAACCTAGCAGGAAAACCAAAACCCAATTACTCCTGCGCCATCCTGCCCCCAAGCCAGTACCCTGCTAATAGTGTCTGCTGCTTTGTTAAAAGCTGGCCCCCAGATAAGCCATTCAGCATGGAAACATTTACCTGTTGGATTAATTGCAACAAATTATAATTGACCTCTTCTGGCTTTCTCACATTCCCTCTGCTATCTTCTACCTCTAGAAATATCTGCTCTGGAGGCAGTTCTTTCCAAGAAAGTCAAATGGTTTTCACCACCTAACTCCCTGAAGGACACATGGGCTTTCTGCAGGCACTCCAGAGAAGTGAAGTACTTTTCATGCATGAGACTTTCATCTCTTTTTCTCCTTGGCGTTGTTCCCAAAGTTGACTTCCTCCTGCCCTCGTGGCCTTAAATGTTTCTTTAAAAAAATCCTATCTTTCGGGGCGCCTGGGAGGCTCAGTCATTAAGCATCTGCCTTCGGCTCAGGTCATGATCCCAGGGTCCTGGGATCAGCCAAGCATCAGACTCCCCGCTCATCAGAAAGCCTGCTTCTCCCTCTCACACTCCCCCTGCTTGTGTTCCCTCTCTCGCTGTCTCTTTCTATATCAAATAAATAGATAAAAATCTTTAAGAAATAATTTTTAAAAAAACCTATCTTTTCATGTTTCTTTAGATCATAGTTATTTTTTGGAGATACTGTGAAATGTTAACAGGGGTTTTGTTTTTGTTTTTATTCTTTTTTTTTTTTTTTTATGAGAAAAATTGTTCCTTTCTCTTTGCTTCTCCCTCACGCTCTCTCCTCTGCTTAGTCCGTCATGTATTTCTCCTGTCAGGATACTAATTTACCCACTGACTTACAGAGTTTCCAGGCATACTCACATATTGAAGCCTTCAGTCACTGGAGAGTGACTGATATCTTCCACTGGCTTCATTCTTCCCATATTTGTCCCCATGTCCTTCCTGCGGTTACCTGAAAGAAAAGTGTGGTGAGAAGAAGCAAGCCACGGGGGAGGGCAGTTGCCAAAACCCGTGTAAGATCACAAGCCTCATATCTGCATTGTTCTCAGAAGGGTCAAAGTTCCAGGTAGAATAACCAGTTCTCCAGGTCTCCGTCACAGGAGCGTGCCTCCTGGCAGACAACAGAAATGCATCTCTGACCACTGAGGCTCCCATATGCCCCACCAAAACATGCTTACAGAGGAAATGTTCTTAAAGACATTGGATGGAATATTGGGGATCAAATAAAAAGGCAAATATATTCACTACAATCCAATACTTGGACTGCCAGAGCTCCCTTTACACATATCCCTTTTTGCTGAACTTGCCCTTTTAAAAATGTTTAAGTAGAGAAGAAACAAACGTTCTCAAGTGAAACTATCCCATCACTGATAATATCCCCTCCCTGAGGGGAGACCTCTAAAATCTCACCAACTGCTGAATAGAGCTTCAAGTCTGGGATCTCTAGATGTCCATTCCTCTACTAATTTTGCTGTTGTCTCAACAATTTTCAGCATTTTTGACTAAATGGTACCAACAAACCCTCTTTTGAACAGCAGGGGAAAGGAAAAGGAAAAAAGAAAAAAATAGCAAGAGAGAGCCTTGTTAAAGTACATAAATACATAGATGATATTGCGAGGAACAAAAGAGAAACAATAGCAATCAACAATAATAATAGCTATTTCAGTTAATAAATGACATTAATTAAGGGCATAATTTTGTGTTTGTTTCTTTTTTTCATTTTATTTTATTTTATTTCTTTTCAGTATTCCAAAATTAATTGTTTCTGCTTGTTTCTACACTATCCTATACAGTACTAATAGCAAATATAGGAGGTAGGTATTATTGTTATCTACAATTTAAAGGGGATAAAACTGAGCCACAGAAAGATGAGTCAACCAGAGTGCAGTCCAGGCAGCCTGCCACACGGTGTTACTTCCTCTGTCACTGTGATCCCCTCCATAGGAAGTGACCAGAGCCCTCAGTGCTGCGACTAGCTCCAAGGCAGTTGATGACATTGCTTCCTTCCCTTCTCTATTAAATATGTTTGTCTTCAGTTGGTATCTCATATGATTGGGGTTGTTTACCCAGTGGAGTGGCCTCAACTTTTATTCTTGAAGGGAACCTGAGCCTCCTTGAGGTTAAAGCATAGCCCATGCCCATTTGCCCTTGCGTAAAATAATATGAAGTATTGTGAGTGATTCCCCTGGGATCCATTCATGCCCCTCTCTGCCTTTATTGAGTGGTGCTATGTTTTTTCCTCTCAACTGTTATGTAAGATCTATACAACCCAAGATGATGCTTTCATTTCTCTTTCCACCCGTGGCATGAGGGGACTTAAATTGCAGAGCAGTCTCCTATTTCACTGGAATCATTGACATGTTCCCTGATGAGAGCTCTCCTCTGTTGGGTTCTAAAAATTCTAATTATTAACCCAAGGTCACTGAGATGGGAAGCAAATTTTCCCTATTGTAAGTGTAATTGTGAAAGATCCTACCCCACTTCTGTGCCTTTATCTTTGATCTTGTATATGGGCTGTGGGAAAAAACAGTGGTGTATGTTGGTGGCATTTTCAAATATTGTACCACATGCTAAAGGTAACACCACAAACCGTTGTCATAATACTGTCTTTCATAGGCTATTCCACCAATTTCTAAGACCAGCTGCTCTGGGCGATGTCGTATTAGGAAAGATCTACAAATCCCATAGGCATCCATTCAATGTCTAGCTTCCTTCACTGTAAATTAAGTCATTTGGTAGATAATTTAAGATTCCATCAGCATCCAGAAAAGTTTCTCTTGTATGATAGTGTAAGGGCCTGCCCCTCCCAGAGGAACTGGCTTGTGGACCCCGGATGTAGGGTCAGGGCAGGCCCGGTGGAGACGTCCAATCAGTGGGGCGCGCGTATATCCACTGGGGTGAATTGGGATTCAATTGGCCGCCTGTGTAGGGGGGGGCTCAACCACCCCCATAAAGGTTGGTCTGTGAGGCTGTCGAAAGAGAAGAAGGAGAGCTGTCAGAGGAAGAAGCAGCAGCAGAAGAAGAGTTGGCGGGAGCAGCAGCATAGAAGAGCCGGCGGGAGCAAAAGAAGAGCTGTAACAGCTCTTGTAAGAGCTATAAGCGCGGCCGGCGGCCCTGAACTGCTGGTGGTCCAGATGCCAGCGGCCCCGCGCCACCAGCAGTCCCACCGCCAGCGGCCCTGAGCCGCCAGCGGCCCCGAAACACCAGCGGCCCCGAGACACCAGCGGCCCCGACACCAGCAGCCCCGCCCACACACCGCGACCCTCGGCAGCAGCGCCGCGGGGAAACGGCCTAGACGGCAGCAACCTCGCTGGGAACCCTGAGCCACTGCCTCGCCGGAGCTGTGTCATTCCGGGGAGCGGCTTCTTCTGGGAAGAGGCCTCCTCGGTGAGCAGCCCTGCGGGAGCAGCATCTTCAGGAAAGAGGCTTCCTCCAGAGTGGCCTCACCAGAGCAGCCTTGTCTGGGGAGTGGCCTCGCCAGGGCAGCCTTGTCAGAGTGGTGTCATGGGGAGCAGAGTCTGTGTCATCGGTGTTGTCCTCCTTGTCATCGTCGCTGTCGTCATCGCCTCTTCCTCATTGGGAGCGGCCTCGTCCTGGGAGCAGCTTCCCCCAGAGTGGCCTCTTCTTGGGAGCGGCCCTGTCCGGGGAGCGACCTCACCAGCAGCGGCCTTCTTGGGAGTGGCCTCTTCTTGGGAGTGGCTCCAACCAGAGAGCGGCCTCATCTGTGGAGCAGCCTCGTCCGGAGCGGCCTTCTTGGGAGTAACCTTGTCGGAATCATCGTCGTCGTCTTTTCGTAAGAGATATCCCTGACCGGTCCGTTTGATTTTTGATGCTTGGCGTGAAATAAAGCTTTGTTTGATTTTCGCTTTATATCAGTCTCGTTCCTTTGATCACGGCCCCTAACAATAGTACCGGAAGATGAATGATAGTCAAAAAAAGAAAATGAAAATCTAGAATTTTCTGTGAAAAATATGGTGCCCTCTCTGTGATGGATGGGGTCAATTTAAGCACCCTGCCATCAGAGATCTGACTGTTCCCTGAAAGCTATGGTACCACAGGAAGTCTCATAGTTGGTCACTGCTAGTGGCACATTAGGTTCTTACTTGTGTCAAAAGCCAGGCCAAAACTGACAAGAGAAAGTAAATTTATCCTCTGTGTCTGCCATAAGTCTTGCCTTCAATGGAAATTTCATTTTAGGTGACCAGAGAAGTAATTGAGCTAACTATTCTAGTACGGCATGCAGTATGCCATAACAGGATTTTGTTATAAACATGATTTTGACTGCCACCAGTCTCAGATAAAAAGCAAAGAATAGAAAGCTAGTCTCTGTCTGAGGGCTGGGCCCTCTTAAAATATCTAACAGCTGAAGTAGGACTGGAGAGGAACAAAATGGGATTTCATACAGGATAAAAGAAGGAACTGATTGCTGATGGATAATGGACAGGACACAGGAAGCAAAAAGGGAAAGAAAGAAGACACAGAGCACTTAAGAGATTTTCTAAGCTCAGCTTTGCCTTTAAGTAGGAACATGGCATTTTGTAAGACATGGCAAGATTCTACCTTCCTAACTGTAGCATGAAACAATTGGATCAAATTTGATTTTCCAAGTAGCCTACTTGGTTTGATTTTAGAGTTCCATGGAAGTTCTTTGTGAGACCTAATCTAAGGGTTTGTGACTTTCTGATGCAGGAATGTGATTGGTGTTAGAAAATGTTACTGAAGACAAGATGTCACTTTAGAAAACTGAAGCAATGGATTAGCATAAAGTTTTTATTTTTATCTTTTTTAAAAAATTTTTATCTTTCAATGAGATTCTCTTGGAAAAAAGAAACTTGCAGGGTACCTTAGAAATCCTCATTTCGTAAATATGGGAAAAGGGTACACAGTATGAATCGTACCTTCGGCTGAATGTGTCCCAGAGACAGGAAATGCTCATCCAAGATTGAAAAACTTCAGTTATAAAAATAAATAAATAAATAAACAAATTGAATGTAATTCAATGATGCCTGCTACTGTATTAATCAAAGATAATGGGATGTTCCATTGATTGAGAATTTTAAACACGTTTGTAAAACATAAAAAAGAAGGTAATATAGAACAGTTAAGATATTTGGAATCACATTAACTGTGGTTAAAGTTATGTTAACAATCTCGCTGAAAGGTTTATAGCTTTAAATTATTTCTCTTGGTCCTTTTAGACAATATCATCTGGAGAAAAATTAAAAGAAATTACTTTTTAAAAGAAAGCACATACTAGTATTAAAAAGTTATTTTCCTCATGCAAGTATGAACCCCTCTGAGAGTTTTGCAAGCTTTTTCTCACATTTAATCTTCAGGATTATTTCATAATTATACAGCAAAACCATCTCTTCTTACTCTCCAAACTCTATTAAGTAGTTAATAAAATATTTAAACAATGATATCAAATTATTGTTTATTTCAATAATATGTTCTTAATCTTGACCTATGGGTAATTAAGTATTGCATTTCAATAGTGTTGCATGGCAAACAGTACTGCCCTTCCATTTTATACTGGTGTGCCTACACAGGCCCATTAATGTGATTTGTGTTCTTATTTACATACATTATTATAATAATATTCTGAGTTGAGTACTTCTTGGAAATTCTCAGTTAATTTGAGCAGACATTACTGTTAGTTATTCTCCTGCTGGAATCACACAATCTGAATCAGAGTTTAAGTCTTGGCCATGGTGAGAGTTTGGGTGCCATTCAAAGGAAGGAAGGAAGAAAGGAAAGAAAAGGAAAGGAGGAAGGAGGGAGGATGGGAAGGAGGGAGAAAAGGAGAGAGAAAAAACAGGAAAAGAAGAGAAAAAAAGGCAGGAAGGGAGGAAGGGAGAGAGGGAGGTAGGGAGTGAGGAGGAAGAGGGAGATAGCAAAGGGGAGGAGAAAGGGAGTTGCTCACTGTAATAATTGTCCTCAGTGGTACATTTCCAAGTGGAAACTCACTGCATTCTCACTGGATCCTTAAAGACAATGGATCTCTAGTTTCTTATATCATTACCACTAAGAAACAGTAAAACAGGCACCATTTAAAAAAAAAATGTGAGTCTGGTTTATATCTAATTTAGAGCATGTTCATCTTAGAAACTTTAAACCACAAAAAAATAAGAAAACAAGGAACAATAACAAAAACTCTGTAATTCCATACCCAGAAGACCTAACTTCAAATCCACAATCCTTTACTTAATTATTGGGTGACTTTAGGCAGATTGCAAATTTTCTCACCATCTGTTTTCTAGCCTTTACAATGTAAATAATACATTTATTTGCATCTTAAAGTTGCTGTGAAGGTTAAATGAGATCATAAACTTCACTTAGCACAGGAATGGGTACATAGTAGGAACTAATTAAATGTTAGCATGTTTTTAAGTTGTTTGACCATAAGAGCTGGATCCTCTCAATAAAATCCTCCAAAATTAGTAAAAGCATTGTCTCAGGGAAATCTCAAATGACTGAAAAGCAATCTTACACATTGTTTTCAGCTTTAGGAATAACTTAGTATGAAAAGCGGTAGAACTAAGTGGTTGGTGTGAAAAATCAAGAGAAAACAAGCACCAGGACTGAATAAGAGGTTCGGGTGTCTCTTTGATCAATTCCATTATTTAATTCTTTGAACTTTCAAAGTGATATTGAGTTGCTGCGTAGACATTGCCTCAGGGACCCATTACTCATGGAAAGTCAACATTTATAGATGGGAAACTTAAGGTATTATTGTAGTATGAAGTTTTCTCCAATTCCTTAGTCCTGAATGTGGAACCTGAGGAATTACTAAACATGAATGCATTTCTCACAAGGAAGGAAAGGAAAAGACATAAACAACTCATAAAACCCTGCTGTTTACTGAAACCTGTGATTTCTAGATCTGGTTCATCTATTTACTCAGTGAATGGCATTTTATGATAAGGCAAGGATGGAAATAATACTCTGCCTTCTTTTTTTCAGATGCTTTAGATTAATATTAATCTCAGAAACACAAATCAATTACAATAGAGACCAAGACCACATTAAGTAAAGATTTGCCTCTTAAGGAAAGTAGCCTCATTGGGTTTGAATGTTAAGAACCTCTCAAGACTTGAACAAATTGTAAGTGATCTATATTAATTTAGATAAAGGATATATTTAGTTTTGTATTTGATTCTGCAATCAAATGAATGGAATTTGTCTCCATCATAGTGTCATTCTGAAAACTTAGCTTTGGGAAGAATCAAGCTGAAAGAATACAATTTTATTTTCCTATTTGGATTCCACTTTTTAAAGTCATAGCATTTCATTTTATTAAATACAAGTACTTCATATTTTCAAAGGAGAAGGGAAGAATATGTATATCATATGAATTTCCTAAATTTGTGAATTTGGTTTCTTTTAAAAATGCAAATGATCAAAAGCCATATGTACAGAACTTAATCTAAAAAATATAAAAGGGGAAAAAAAAAAGACTAGAAAAGAATATAAGAGTCCACACCACCAGTACAGGTATATCTCAAGGGTGTAGTTCTGTCAGAGTTACAATAATTCTGGAGGAGTGGAAATTTTGTGAGCTTACAAATGCTGGAAGAATAACCAATGAGGAATCAGCTTACTCAGTTATATGTTTAAAGAATAACCATAGTCAACACACATGTCTATGGACATAAGAAAGCAATTACTCTTCTTCACTTCTGTATATTCCCACATGGGTACCTCTGCATACACACATTTTTTCACTACACACAAGCCTGCCTTCTTTCCTCTGCTATTATCTGCAGGGAACTGGCACTGGTGATCAAGTCAGGTAGGATGGGGACCAGAGCCATGAGGCTATATTGTTGCTAATCAGTATGATTTGTGTTTGGATTCCCTCTCTAGTATGGTGGCAGACGCTAACTGGGAACCAAGACTAGGTGTGAGGTAAGGGTTATTTGTGATCAATTCCATTGTTTCCCTGTAAATCCTTAACACCTTCATTCCCAGGACCTGATTAAACCTCAAATTTCTGGTGGCTGTTTGACTGCCTAGCAATTATATGTATTTTCTCAGGAAAAGGTTTCTGAACTCTTACAATGAATGTATTGAATGATTTTAAATCAAAACCTGAGCCAACAGTAGTATGAGTATATAGAGACTATTTGTTTGCTGGACACTGAGAGCCTCATAGTTCAGCTGTAGCCTAATCTGCCCAGCACACCCAACAAAAAATTACCCATGTAATGTTTTTGACTCTCTGGCTGTCCCAGCCAACTCAAAGACCACTAAGACTGCACAGCATGCAAGATCCTCACTTCCTCTTTCCGGCTTATGTGCAGCGGCAAGATGTGAGCATTGTAACTTCTACAGTCGGTTGGCTTTCTACAGAAAAATGCACACGATCCTAACGGATGCCTCTGGCAATTTAGGCCCCCTGTTTCTAAGCAACGAGGACCCCAGATCACCAATATATGTATCTTCATAGTTCATATTTTTGGCACATTGCTAATAAAAAGAAAAGTAGCAATTATGGCTTACATATAAAGAAAAAATTTGCCTTAAAACATGTCTATGATGAAATAGGAAAGTGCAGATGAAGCACACATGGGGAAAGGGTAAAGTTGAAAGGTTAAAACAAAGGCCACTTGTCAAAAACCAACAAAGCTCATTTTATTTTCTGTGGGAAATGAGCTGAATTTCCAGAATAAGAGGCAGAAAACAGTCCATTAAGTTCTTAATACAAGTCTTTAAATTGGTGTAATTGAATTCCCATTGACTGCAAGAATGATATTTCTATCAGCAAGTGCAATAAGAGGGGTGAACGAGAAACGAGGGATGCTTTCCCTTTAGTGTAAATAATAGCAGACGACAGGAGAATTTATAAGCTGATCTTAATCAGCTGAATGAACCTTCTTTATGGCCAAATATGGCTGGGCAAATACAATGCTGGGCTTGAGGTAGGAAAATTATTGTTTCAATTCAATTGATAATGGGAAAAGTTATTAGTCTGGAACGTTAGCCAACTAGTTCGATTGCACTGCTTATCTGATTGGATTTTTGCAGTGGAAATCACAGTGGCTGGAAGACAGGGACAGTTTGTGGAAATGGTGGAGACCTGAAAGAAAAAAAAGAAAAAAAAAGGAAGGAAGCAAATTAAAAAAAAAAAAAAAAAAGAAATTAATTATAGTTATAGAAACCCTAGCCCAGGAATCAGGACACCTATATTTATTTATTTTAGAATTTTCTATTTCTGGGATTTGGGGCAAGTCACTCTCCTCAGAACTTTAGTTTCTTCATCTTTAAAAATAGAATGTTGTCTATATGATCTATAAACTTTCTTTTACCTCTAAAATATTTTGGTCTTATAAATAATTCTGAAATAAAGTTCACTGTAGCACTGACATCTCAAGTTCCTTCTGGGAAACTTCCATAGTATTTGGTGGATCTGTCTGTTTGTCTTGTTTCAATGTGTTTTACTTATTTTACTGTTTTTGTGAAGAAAGGCATGCAGTCCTAATGGTAATTTCCAAGAAACTAGTTGGAAACAGAATGGGATCTGTGGATTGAACGAGAATTAAGAGTAACACGTGACACTGGATAAACACTTATGCCAAAGGATGGTGTCACTGTCACGTGATTTGAAAGCCATGTTGCATTCAGAGCCTTAGATAAATATCTTATGTGTTGTTTTAGATTGTAGAATCAGAATATGGCCAACGTCTAAAAGGAATCCATTTATAGTACTGAAAGGAAAGAGGAAGGAGGGAAGGAAGAGGATAGGGAGAAGGAGGAGAAGGGAGAAGGAGGGGAAGGAGGAGGAGAGGGAAGAAGTACAGAAAGGACAGGGAGGAGAAAGGAGGAGGAAGGAGAGAAAGAAGGAGAAGAAAATGAAAGCGGGGAAAGAAGTAGGCCATCTTGCAGTGAAGAGGCTCTTCCTCGGCAGAGACACCATTATCTCTTGCTAGAACTTGAACACTACCTTTTTAACTGCTGTCCTCCTCACCATTCTTCTTAACTCTCTCATCCCCTCATCCATTCTCCATGAAGAAGTGAAAAGTAATTTTCCTAAAATAAAAGACTGATCTAGTTGTTTTACTATTTAAACCCTTAGTAGACATTCCACTGAACTTGGAATAAGACCTCACCATGCTGGGGCGCCTGGGTGGCTCAGTGGGTTAAGCCTCTGCCTTCGGCTCAGGTCATGATCCCAGGGTCCTGGGATCGAGCCCCGCATTGGGCTCTCTGCTCAGTAGGGAGCCTGCTTCCTCCTCTCTCTCTGCTGGCCTCTCTGCCTATTTGTGATCTCTCTCTCTCTGTCAAATAAGTAAATAAATAAATCTTAAAAAAAAAAAAAAAAAGACCTCACCATGTTAACCAAGGCCCTGCATGATCCAAGTCCTGCGTGTTTCTCTGCAGTCATTTTGTGGGAAGTTCCAATACTCTGACCCAACCAGACTATGCCCTAGACAGTGTCTTCACACACACTGTTCCCTTGGCCTGAACTGTTGCTACTTGCCTCCCCATCCTTCACCTGGATCATTCCTTTGGTCTCTGCTTGAATATTACTTTCTCCCAAACCTTCTCTTGGACTTTTCTCTCTGTCCTGGATCCAATACTGCAAACAAGTTAGTTACCCTATACATGTTGATTACATATCATAATAGTTTTCTCACTTTGTAATTGTATGTTTGTGTCATTACTTGTTTAATCATTATCTCTTCTGCCAGCAAATAAAATTTGCATCTTTTTTGTTCATCTATAGGCTCCTTTAACTTCTATCAAAGCCTAGCCCGGAGTAGGCACTCAAATGATTTGTCCATTGAGACCTATTCTCAAGTTACAGAGAAAGCAAAATATGAACCTGCCCTGGTTGTTTCACTGGGACCAGAACCTCTGATTATGAAAAATCTGAAGAAGAGGAGAACAGAGAATGGCAGATGTGACAGAAAAATTTTGGGTCATAACAGGGCTGGAGAGGATCCCATCAGGATCTGACCCGTGAAATTAGTAGAATACAGAGGGCTTTCCAAAATCCCATGCTTGTGAGTAGTAAACACAATGTGGTAGATGTGCTTCTGAGATAGAGGAAAAAAAAAACAGGCCTTCTAACCCACAATATCAAGCAAAATAGAAAAACTGAACATGGGGAGGACAAGACCAAGGGCAACCTATGCTCACCTAAGGGAGTGTAACTAAATTAAAGCACGAACATGCAGGAGACAGTGCTAGGCAGAGAAGAATAAATGGAAATAGCCCATCAGACCGTAATTCATTGTGGGGACATCAGGGCTGGAGTCTTCAAAGGTAGGAAGTTCTTTGAAGGGAGCCCTTGAAAAGACAGCAGGATCGAGTGAAAAGGTACTAGATTCAGAGTTGGGACAGCTGCCACAGTTCCTGATTTGGCTTGTAGCTTTGGTACATTCTGGCATCTCCTGTTCATAGACACAATGAGAGCACGGAAAGGAGTCAAAGATTTAGATTGCATTTCCGGTGACACAGCCCTGATATTCTAGAGAAAAATCAAGCAAGTCAAATCCTATTTCAAGACCAAAGCCAGGGTGTTTTAGATAAACATGAACATCCCTGCCAGTAAACCTCAGGGCAGAAACACCCAGCTTCAGACCCACTTTCTCACCTTAATGACACTCTCTGCTTATTGACATATCACAGCCCTGCTCTGACAAAGCAGATGTGGGAAGCCTGATGGAAAGTTTGTGGGACGAATAAAAATCTGTGTGTTCAAATACATTTCTAGCTTTCTAGAGGGCTGTATTATTTTTATTATTGCTGTTAAGAATTTCTATGAAGTCCGACTTAGCGCCTGGCTGAGGATGGCTTTTACTGCCCATCACAGAGATTGTAGGATGCAGCCTTAGGTGGTTACCCATATTTTACATTTTACTAGGGTGCTTTGCTTTACCAAAATTAATACTGCTATTTTCAAGCGAATGGAGCTTGTGCCGGAGGGGCAGGATGATTGGACCTTTATGGCTACTCCCTGCTGATTAGAAGATCACAACTCTTGAATCTTTATCCTCTTTTCTGTCCACAAAGCTGAGCTCAGAACTCTCGCATCTTTCGCTCAGACTATTTTAACAGCATTCTAGCTGTTCTTCCTGCCTCCGGTCTGTCTCACCCCAAATCCAGCATGCTCTTTGCCACCAGAGTGAATTTTCTAAAATGATCAGCTTGCATCACTCTCCTGCTTGAAAAAATCCTCAAGGACGTGACTCAGATCCTTCTGCCTGACACAGACATGCCTTCGTGATCGGGGCCAGTCTCCTTTCCAGTCACTTCAATGACAAACCAGATTATTCTTTTCTCCCACATGTGCCATTCCATATCTCTTCACCTTTGCTCATGCTTTTTCTTTGTCCTGTTGGCTATTTCTGTCTTGTAAACACTGACTGATCTTTCAAACCCCAACTGAGCTATACCTTCCTCTCTGTAACTTTCTCTGACGGTATGCTTCCCTTTGCCTACACCAACAACAAACATTATGCTGCTCGTTGCTCCAACCAAAACATGAGTTGTTTCTTTCTGTGCTCTTCAAGCCCTTTGTGTATATTTCTCTGGTCTCTTTGAGCATATTGCATGATTTACTGTATAGGAGGTGTTTTCAGAAGTGCTGGTGTCTTGTATAGCATCTGAGATGTACCTGGCATCGAACACATGGTGATTGGATTCTTCTGAACCCAAATGAATTAAATTGAACTGAATAATAACAGGTAGTCTTGACCATTGAGCATAAAAGATTGGGAAGCATTTTAAACCAGAGAATGATGGCAAAGAGCTCTTGTAAGTTCACAGAGGACTGCAGCTTCACTTGTTCTTGCCTCCAGGGTAAACATCCTATTCTCTGTAGCCAACTTGGCTGTCCAGCGAGACACAGCTTCTCCCTCTTCAAAGTGAAAATTATCTAGATCTACCAAAAGAAAGTGGATGGATGAGTCAAGGGTAGCATCCATGGGTTGAGCAAGATATTTTCTATCAATCTTTTTTTTTTTTTTTTTTCATGCCCTTTAGTAGAAAACTTTGGCTTAGAAAATCCTGCAGCTAAAAATTCTTGTGATGAAATTTTTATGGCATTGCAGAAATAAGGAACCTAAAAAAATTAGGGCCATACAAATTCACAAGTTTAGATATATAGGAAGAAGAACCAAGTTCAAATCACCAGCTGTCCCTTCTTAACAAGAACTGTCCTTCATTCTGAGATTAAATAAATTCCTTCTGGTTTCTTCTGTGAATATTTCCTGGTTTATGAGAAATAATGGTAGTTGTGTGTGTGTTCTTTGTTTTCTTTGTTCTTTGGTTTTTATTTTTATTATTTTTTATTTTTAGAAATTTCAGAGATATAAATCTACATATTTTTTAAAGATTCTTAATTGGATGAATTAGAATTTGATAATACTCTCAGTAATACTCTCAAGGAACTTGAAAGGATTTTTGAAATTTAACTGGTCCACAAAAGCCAAAGTCTGGGAACAAGAGTGTTCTCAAGAACACCAACACCATGTGCAACCATTGATAGTTACTGGCAAAACAATGGACTGGAAGTTGAGAGGCCAGAGTTTACTGGATTCTGTTATTAATTGAATGTGTAGTCATCTCCAAATTGCTTTGTGTATATTTCTATATTTATAAATGAGATCAGAATCATCTCCTACTTACTGAGTTTCCATAAGACTTCTTTGGAAAACAAAAACAAACAAACAAAAAAACCTGCATACTTGATATCTCTATATAGATATCCAGAAGATAATCAAGTCCAAAACCAAACTCCAATCTTTACCCCAAATCTGCTCCATCCACAGCTGATGGCAACTCCTTACATCTGATTACTCAGACAAGAGGTCATCCTTATCCCTTTCAGATTTTTCAGGATATAGTGTTGACTATATCTTTAAAATACATCCAGAATCACCACTTCTCATCTTCTACTTGGAAGCCACCACCACCTGGGTCACAGAAATAGCCTCCTCTCTTGCTTTTACCTTTGAGCTCTCAGCCCATTGATCAATAGTCATTTCCAAACTTGTAAAATGTAAGTCAAATTTTGTCTCTCAAAACTCTTCAGTGATTCCTTATCTTACGCAGAATAAAAGATGAAATCAACACCATGAGATAACACATAGAATGACTGTGCCATCTGTGGCTGAGGGCCTTTCCAACTTGGTTTCTTCTCCCACTTATCATCTCCATCACTCAGTCCTTGCCACACTGGCCCCTGTGCCATCCGTCCAGCAAGCTGGACATTCTCTTGTCTAGGTCCTTTCTGTTTCCTGGATTACTATCCCTCCACATATCAAATGATGAACATGTCACATCTTTCATAGAGTCGTGGAACCATTTTGTATTATATTTTTTTCTTATTTCTGTGATACTTGGTATTTCTGTGGTATCATAGGTACATCAGATATTCCATACAACTCTTTTTTAAAAGTATTTAAAGTATTTTTCTAACAGTTCATTTTTTTCAATAAGACCTATCTTGACCACTTCATTTAAAATTCAACCCATGATCTGCTCCACCATGTTCTATTCCTCTTATCTGACATTACTATTTTCTTTATTCATCATTCATTTTATTTATATTTTACATATCTTATTTATTGTCTTTTACTTATTACTTATTATTACTTATTACTTACTACTTATAATATAAGTAATATTACTTATTACCTAGCTTTGATAGGATATAAGCTTAATGACAAAAGCCTTCTCTGACTAATTCTCCTATTAATATATCTTAAGCATCTAAAGTATTGCCTCCCCTTCTGGGAACATGGTGGAATAAGAGAATCCTAAGCTTACCTTCTCCCATGGACACACCAAGACAACAGCCACATTAGTACAACTAACTCAGAAAGTGACTCAAAGACTGGCAGAACAGACTTTTCATGGTTAATCATAGAGAGGAGGACACAACTGAAAGGGCAGGGAAAAGTTGGGAAGCAAACCCCGGGGGAGACTAACTATAACTGGCAAAGACACCACAAGCACAGAGAACTGAAACGATCAGACCCCACATGAGGGGCCTCAGGTACAAGGGCCCTGCACTGGTTAAGAAAAGTCTCTATAACATCTGACTTTGAAAACTAGTGGGGCTTAACTTCTCAAGTTTTTATCATCAGTGGGTCCTACCTCCAGGTACTTTAAATTTCAGTAGGCTTAGCTCTGGGACAACCAGAAGGGAATAGGAAGCTGAGTCCCCACCCTTAAAGAGCCAGCATAACAAATAACCCTGCTAGATATCACATAGGAGTAACAGTTTGAAAAATGCCTGGGGTTTATGTGAGAGAGATTTATTTACTCATCTCAGAGCATGCAGGGATCTTTAGGAGACTTCTTCAAGAACAAAAGAGTTGGTGGGCACCATTTTTCTCTTTCCCACCAGCCTAGATAGCTAGGCCTTTGTGGGAACCACTGGGAACACTTTCCACTTATTTTGCTAGCATGATGCTCTCTGCCCTTGCATTCTCCTGGGGATCCACCCCATGCAATGAGTCCCATTCAGTAGGCATCCCTCCAAACTGGCTCCTGCCTTGATACACACTGCAAGCAGCACAGGCAGGGACCAGCATCATTTCAAAGTGACACTTGCCCTGGGGAGAGGGGGAAATAACCACACCCACTGGTGTGTCTACAGTCCCAGCAGCTGAACTTTGCATCTGGCAGAGAGACAGTGCCCTGGGAATCAATGTAGTTACAGCCCAAGCAGACAGGGGGCAGTCCTCTGTCTGACTGTCAGTCTGGTCTGTATGGGGACAGAGCCCTGCAGTTTGGTGTGATTGCACCACTGACAGGTGGAGTGGGGGCAGGTATTCTGTCTGACTGCCAGCACTGCCCACCAACAAACCCTTTCAGGAGACAAGCCAAGTAGAACAGCCTACGGGTCAGAGCAACTTTAGCCCCAACAGACAGACTGAAGACAGAAACCTGGTCTGACTATAGGCCCTGCCCACCAACAAAAGTCTTGAGGGGTCGATATAGGGAGAGTACCCTGCTGTTCATTGCGACTGCAGCTCTACCAGATGGGTTGAGGGCAGGCGTCTGGTCTGACTGTTGACACCACCCAAGTACATGCCCCCTTAACAGCACGAGGACCAAACACTGTCAAAGCGGGCCATTGTAACTGACGGGACTGAAGGCAAACAGGACTCAGCAACAACAGTAGGGTACGTACAACTCAAATAAGAGACACACCTGAAGTTCCCAGTTCTGGTGAACAGGGGCTATTGCACTACAGAGCATTACAGGACCTCCTCTTCATAAGGCCACTGCTTTCAAGATCAGGAGATGTAGCTGACTTTCCTAATACTTAGAAAAAACAGACAAACAAACAAACAGAAAATTAGACAAAATGAGGAGACAGAGGAATATGTTCCAAATGAAAGGACAAAATCATAACAAAAGAGTTAAATGGAGATAAACAATATGCCTGATAAAGAATTCAAAGTAATGGTCGTACTTACTGGACTTGAGAAAAAGGGAGAAGGATCTCAGCTGAGACTTTCAACAAAGAGATAGAAAATATAAAAAAGAACCAGTGATGAAGAACTCAATAACTGAAACGAAAAATACACAGAGGAAACCAATAGCAGATTAGATGATGCAGAACAACAGATCAGTGACCTGGAAAATGGGGTAATGGAAAGCAACCAAGCTGAACAGCAAAAAGAAAAAAAGAATAATAAAAAATGATAATAGGTTAAAGGAACTCAGTAATATAATCAAGTGTAATAATATTTGCATTATAAGGATCCCAGAAGACAAGAAAGAGAGAAGGGGGCAGAAAATTTATTTGAAGAAATAATAGCTAAAAACTTTCCAAATCTGAGGAAGGAAACAGATACCTAGATCCAAGAGACAGAGAGAGCCCCCGATAAAAACCAACCCAAAGAGGTTCACATCAAGACACATAATAGTTGACAATGGCAAAGAATAGATAAAGAGATAATCTTAAAAGCAGCAAGAGAAAATAAAAGTTACATGTAAGGAAACCTCATAAGAGTATCAGCTGATTTTTCAGCAGAAACTTTATAGGCCAAAATAAAGTAGCATGATATATTTAAAATACTGAAAGGAGGGTGCCTAGATGGCTCAGTTGGTTAAGCAACTGCTTTCATCTCAGGTCCTGATCCCAGATCACTGATCCCAGGATCAAGTCCCACATTGGACTCCCAGCTCTGCAGGGAGTCTGCTCCTCCCTCTGACCTTCTCCCCTCTCATGCTCTCTCTCTCTCTCTCTCTTAAATAAATAAATAAAAATATTTTTTTAAAAAGTACTGAAAGGAAAAAAACAAAAACAAAGAAAAATGAAACAAAACAAAGAAAACTCTGAAACCAAGAATACTCTGGTTATCATTCAGAATAGAAGAAAAAAAAAAAACTTTCACAAACCAAAAAAAAAAAAAAAAAAAAAAAAGTTAAAGATGTTGATCACCACTAAACCGTGTTAAAAGAAATTTTAAAGGAACTTATTTGAGTGGAAAGAAAAATACTATAATGAGGATCAGAAAATTATAAAAGGAAAAATTTTCATGGGTAAATGCAAACATATTATAAAAGTAGTGAATTATTTACCTACAAAAGCAATATAGAGGTGAAAGCACAAAAGCAATAAAATCAATTATATCTATAAAAATCAGTCAAAAGATTCATAAAATAGAAGGATGTAAAGTGTGACATCATATATCTAAAACATGGGTCAGGAGACAAGAAATTTAATGCTTTTACAATGGGTTCAAACTTTAACAACCATCAGCTTAAAATAGACTAATATATGCATAAGGTGTTATATATGAGTCCAATGGTAACAACAAATAAAAAACTACTGTAATATATGCATAAAGAAATAAAAAGAAAGGAATTCAAGCATATCACTAAAGAAAGCCATCAGACTACAAAGAAAGAGCAAGAGAGGAAAAAGGAACAGAAAAGAACTATAAAAACAACTGTAAAACAAGTAACAGAATATTAGCAAATCAAATCCAACATTATATTATAAAAACTATTCAACACAATTGAGTAGGATTTATTCTAGGGATGCAAGAATAGTTCAATATTCACAAATTAACATAGATTTCATAAAAGCATTTGATAAAGTACAAGATCCATTCATGATAAAAACTTTCAGCAAAATAGGTTAAGAAGGAATATACTTCAACATAATAAAGGCCATATATGAAAAACCCACAGCTAGCATTATACTCAGTGGTGGAAAACGGAGAGCTTTTTCCCTAAGATCAGGAATAAGAGAAGGAGGTCCACCGTTACTACTTCTAATTGTACTAGAACTTCTAGCCACAGCCATCAGACAAGAAAAAGAAATAAAACGCATACAAATTAGTAATGAAGAAGTAAAGCTTTCATTATTTGCAGACGACATGATACTATATATAGAAAACCCTAAAGAGCCCACCAAAAAACTACTAGAACTAATAGAGAATTCAGTAAAGTTGTGGGATACAAAATTAATGTACAGAAATCTGTTGCATTTCTTTTCACTAAAAATGAAGTAGCAGAAAAAGAAATTAGGAAAATAATCCCATTTACAATTGCACGAAAAATAATAAAATACCTAGGAATAAACTTATCCAAGGATGTAAAAGACCTGTCAAAAGCTATAAAACATGATGAAAGAAATTGAAGATGACAGTTATAAACAGAAAGATATTTCAGCTCATGGATTGGAAGAAACAATATTGTTAAACTATCCATACCATCCAAAGCAATCTTTACATGTAATGCAATCCCTATCAAAATACCATCGACATTTTTCACAGAATTAGAACAAATAATCCCAAACTTGTATGAAAGTGCAAAAGACCCCAAATAACCAAAACAATCTTGAAAAAGAAAAACAAACTTGAGGTATCACAATTCCAGATTTTAAGATGAATTACAAAGCTGTAGTAATCAAAGCAGAATGACAGCCTGGCACAAAAATGGACACATAGATCAATGGAACAGAACGGAGAGCCCAGAAATAAACCCACATTTATATGGCCAATTAACCTATGACAAAGGAGGCAAGACTAAACCATGGTCAAAAGACAATCCCTTCAACATATTGTCCTGAGAAAACTGGAGAGCAACACGTGAAAGAATGAAGGTGGACCATTTTCTTACACAGCACGCAAAAATAATTTCAAAATGGAGTAAAGATCTAAACGTGAGACCTGAAGTCAAAACACAAACACACAGGCAGCAATTTAATTTTATTTATTTATTTGAGAGTGAAAGAGCATGAGCAAGAGGAAGAGGGAGAGAATCTTCAAGCAGACTCCCTGCTGAGCCTGGAGCCCAACACAGGGTTCGATCGCACAACCAATGGGATCATGACCTGAACCAAAACAAGAGTCGAAATCTCAACTGACTGGGCCACCCAGGCATCCCTAGAATTTTTTAAATAAATAAAATAGTGTCTCTTACATTACTGAAAAAAAAGAAAAGGCCATTAGATGATCACCAAGAACTCTCCTACCTCTAAAATACTGTTATCCAATGAGTTCATATGTAAATTTGATTCCGTGAACTCCCAGGACTACTATCTGACTTTGAGGCCTAACTGCTTCTAGAAACATCAGTATCAAAGGAAGTTTTTTCATGTTTTGCTTGTCTAAAGTCACATGTTGCTCAAACCATATTAACCACTACTACCAGCAGTTGATACACCTATTTCCCATCCCCTTACCAGCATCACAGAGTGTTTTTAAAACTCTCTTGCCTTTTTGTCTTGTGTCTAGCCACTCTAAGTTTCAGTCATCAGGAGACATTACTTAGAATTTTGTATTGCTGCCATAGTCAGATCTGACAACCAGCCAATGTCCAAAGATGAGAGATGATGCGGCAGAACAGATCCTTCATGTAGCCGTTTGTCTCCAGCATGGGTCCTCAGAAAAACTGAATGCATCTGAGACTTGAATAAAGTCTTGTGACTTCAAAGGCAATTAGCTTGTCAGGGGCTGGGAAGATGAGAACCTCTCCCACTGTGTTTGTCCAGGAGAAGCCTTTCTTCAAGGGAAATATGTTTTCTGCTCGCTTTGTACAGGATATTTCCCTATCACCTTCTTATTTTATTAAGTCCATACCTAGGAAACATCCTGAATGATTTCGGCAAAGACAAGCTGTTACCAGGGATGCTGAGAAAGCAAGATATGCAGATATGTGCATCCCCTTTCCTCCTCCCACACAGAGGAGTTCTACATTCATTCCAATACTTGACTCTCATGTATGTGTTTCTTTCTTTCTTTTTTTAATGAAATTCTAGAGAGAAATTTTATACATTTTTTTGTGAGTAAGGAAATGAATGACATTATTAGAAAAAAAAAATGATGGCTGAGACAGGATAGATTTTTGTGTGTGAAAAGAAAACACAAAAAGGGAATTGTTCCTGTTTTTGCTTGCTATAGTTTGTCTCTCTTTCCTTCTTTTATTTTTTTTTAATATTTTATTTATTTATTTGACATAGAGAGAGAAGCAAGAGCGAGCACAGGCAGACAGAGTGGCAGGCAGAGGCAGAGGGAGAAGCAGGCTCCCTGCGGAGCAAGGAGCCCGATGTGGAACTCGATCCCAGGACGCTGGGATCATGACCTGAGCCGAAGGCAGCCACTTAACCAACTGAGCCACCCAGGCGTCCCTCTTTTATTTTTTAATAACCAATTTTTGTTGCATTCTCTTTTCCTCAGGGTTTTTATCACACTATAAAGGAAGAGATCTGGAATCTTAAAAGAGAGGTTAAAAGTATCAAGATATTTTTTAATTTGTTGAGTGATGATGAAAAGTTACTCAACTTGCATCAGTCTCACTTTTCTCATCTTCAAATTGTGGGTAATACAAATGCTGATTAACCAGCTCTGAGTGAACAGAAAGCAAGAAAATGTGACATGCTGCATGGCAGATTTATGAATAAGTATGTATGAATAATATAAGTCACTTGACCAGGTGATTACTACCTGGGATGAGACATATTTCTCTTTTGTTAGGGGGTTGGTCCCCAATCCCTCTCCCTCTGGTATGAAGCTTCCAGACTTTACTGTCCCATTTAGCTCTCTATCCCTAATGCCCAGGACAGAGTATTGAAAAGTTCAGTGTAGGAACCTGAAAAATCTAAAGAATGAATCAATGAATGCATGGTCTTTTAGGAATTTCTTTCTTTTTAGATTGTCTTGTAAATCTGGATAGGGACAGAGGTTTTTCAAAACTCTTAAGAGACATTTGAGAAACATGTGACAATTAATTAGTAACCCCTCCGGGAATTTGTCCCTCCATCACTTCTTTTTTCTTTATTTCTCAGTAGATTTCTAAATGTAATTACTACACTACATGGCTAAAGGAGAAATGAGACAGGCTTAGAACTGTGTAGAACTATTTCCCAACATACTGAAGTAGCATCTATGTCAGTTTTGTTTTGCTTTCAGATCTCAGCATGGGAATGATGAAGAGGCAAAGGTCAAAGCCATGCAGAAAAGGGTGTAATTATATTAGTAGGAGGGCATTTGATTATGTGGATGGAATGGAAAACTCTAACATTTTTTTTTTTCTTTTCTAACCTGGGGAAGGTGGGAGGGTATCCATCAAATACCAGAAAACGCTCCTGTTCTTCAGGCAGTGGTGGAGAGAATTCGGTAGACTCCTTGAAAAAAGCAGTGAATGACAAAGACTTCAGATGAATTTCTTGTTAAAACATCAGAATTCATGGGGCACCTGGGCGGCTCAGTGGGGTAAGCCTCTGCCTTGGGCTCAGGTCATGATCTCAGGGTCTTGGAATCCAGCCCCGCATCGGGCTCTCTGCTCAGCAGGGAGCCTGCTTCCCCCTCTCTCTCTGCCTACTTGTGATCTCTCTCTTTCTCTCTGTCAAATAAATAAATAAATCTAAAAAACAAACAAACAAAAAAACATCAGAATTCAGAATAGTGTGAGCAGACACTAGATACAGTACAGAAATATACAGTCTTAAAGAATGACTATCTACACTGTGATTTGTGAGGGAAATTCAAGTGTGCTGGAAGATACCTGGAAGTTTTATTGGAGGTTTTTGCTTACTTGAATTCTACTGAAGAAAGAAAGAAAAAATTTTCAAATGGAGTCTGTCAGGTCAGCATTTCTGGACACCTTTCACCTGATTATCAGCTCTAAGTAGGCAGTCTGTATGGAAGCATGCATCCTGAGGTCTGTCTTGCTGATGTTTGTCCTCTCCAAAACTCTCTCTCAGTGACCCTTTGTCCTCTATCTGGAAATGAGAATGGCAGACCAAGCTTTACAGAATTACTGGTAATAAGTTGGATGATGCTGTAGGCAGACTTCTAAGATGACTCCCAGGTGATCTCTGTTTCCTCATAGTGATTATAGACTGGACCCAGTAACTATCTTGTAACAAATAACGGTATAAAAAAGTGCCAAAAGTGATTTCTGCGATTTGGTTGTAAAAAACTGTGACCTCCATTTGCCTACATTCTCTCTGGCTCTTCTCACTTGTTCTGATGAAGAAAGCCACTATGTTGTGAAACTGTCATAGGGGAGGCCCACATGGCCAGGACCTGAGAGTGACCTCGAGGTAACAGCCAATGAAAACTGAGGCTTTGGTCCAACTGCAATAACCCTGTGAATTAGCATGAAGAAGGATCCTCCCCAGCTGATCCTTGAGATGATGATAGCCCCAGTGTAGCCTTGATCACAGCCTGTGGAAGTCCCTGAACAGAGGACCCATCTAAGCTGTGTTGGAGTCCTGACCCATAGAAACCAGGAGAAAATAAATGTTGTTTTAAGTCACTAAGTTTTGGCATAATTGTGTGGACTTTGGTTTCAGTGATTAATGTACTCCTTTCAATTAGTTTGTAAATCTGTTTTTAGTGGTTAGAAGTAAGCACAACACAATACTTATGACTTATGTGTGAAAGATGCTTTTGCCAGACATCCACAGTGCCTTTGCTAAGGAGAGTGTGGGAGAAGTGTTTGGCTTTGGTTCTCACCTTCACCACTGTGATATAATGGGAAATATATATTTGGTCTTTGTCTCAGATTTCTGACAAACAGGAACTAATCCTAAAACCTTTGAAATTTCCCAAGTGGTAGGAGTGATAGAATCATCTTTTATTATTCAGAAAAAAAACACATTTCAATTGCCCCAGAGTTTATGCTAATGAGTGACCCTCTAATTTATGTTAATGGGACCCTTGTCAAGGTCCTAATATATATTCAGGAGGGGGCTGGTCACAAGAAAGACACAGCCTTAATTAGAATTTATAGCCCCATCCCCAGGCCTTTGAGGAGGAAAGAGGTGTTGGAGATTAAGTTCTATCACCAATGGCCAGTAATTTAATCAACCATAGATACATAATGAAACCTGTATAAAATTATATAAATGGTGGCATTCAGTGAGCCTCTAGGTTGGTGAGCATATTGGGGTGCTAGGAAGCTAGTGTACCTAGAGAGGACTTGAAAGTTCATCTTCCCCTCTTCCCTCCCATCACTCCCTATCATAGATAAATTCTGTGCCTCTCTCCATTTGGCTGTTCTTGAGTTGTATTTTATTCTCTATAATGAACCAATAATAGTAAAGTATGTTCCTGAGTTCTGTGAGCCATTCTAGCAATTGTTGAGCCAGAGTGGGTAGTCATGGGAAATCCCAAATACCTAGTGAGCTGAGCAGAAATGTGAGTAGCCTACATTCTCCATTTGTAGCTAGTGTCTGAAGTAGGGGAGTCTTATGGGATAAAGGGTTTTAGACTAAGTCCAGATAGTATCGGAATTAAATTGTTAGACAACTAGTTGATACCAGGGAATTGGCTGTTGGTGTTGGAAAATATACCATCTATTTGGTGTCAGGGAAGATAAAAACATCTCAGCTGCCTACTGTGCGGGTCTAGGCAAACAACAAAATCTTTTTGAACCTCAGTTTTCGCAGAAGAAAATATCAACTTCAAATAGAGCTTGGCATTAGTAAATGATCAATAAATTGTAGCTACAATGATTTTTGTTTTATCATTTTCACTGTTCTCATTTTTAAGTGTATTTTCCAAATTCTTTTATTTACTGAGGGACTTTCTGTTATTACCAATAAAATACTTATATCAAAATAAAATATTTCTAAGATGCTGTTATACTGTTTCCCTTTATCCGGGCAAATAATTTAGTGAACAATGATTAAATGTCAAAAAATGAATCATAGATGAGCTACCAACATTTGATAGTGTTTTGTAAATAAGGTAAATGAGTCCAGGGAGGAGTAGAATCTATTGATATTTCCATAAAATTTCCATGGAGACTCTGGAAGGTGACTACGTTATTCACTGAAAATTTGTGAGTATAAATAGCGACGTTGAAAACTTCCCAGACTTTTCTCTCTAAAGAGATAGATCACCATCTCCCTCATTTTCTATCGCAATCCCCAGGTTTATTTTCTTTATAACACTTATCATTCTTTAAAAATACCTTACCTTTTTTTCCCTCTGTTTCATAACTATTCCATGCTACCATATATGTTTTACAGGAGCAGGACTCCTATCTTTTATGTCCATTACTCTGCTTCTGGTTCCCAGAACAATGTCCGGGGGGGAGGGGCAAAAAAAAGTTCAAAAAATGTTTGTAGAAGGAATGAATAAATAAATGACCAATACTTATAACTTCCAAAGATAAAAACATATATGTTTTGGATCTGAAGAAGAAGAAAATGAAAGAGGCAATCCCTTCCACTTGAAGACTGCTTAAAATAGCAGTAGATGGATGTATTTGACATGAAATGGTCATTAGCTCCACTGCCAAATTTAGTCATCAACCATATTCCTTTTTCATAAAATGAAATGACCCAGCATTTTGGTGTCAGGTGGGAAGATGCAGATACATTATTCAAAATATGTTAGCCTAGGTTATCTATCCCCTTCCTTGGGCTCTCGGAAGTGGGGAACTTTATTTATTATGAGAATTGAAGCTCATCCCAGCTCATACTCCCACCAGGAAAGGGAAGAAAGATGGTGCCAGTAAGAGCCCAAATTGCTTTTCTCAAGGGAAACTGTCAGCCTCTCCCCCCAGATCTCACCCCATTCCATAATTATTTTGAAGGATGCTGTGCATCTGGCTGAGTCTCTAGATGTCAGGGCAAAATGTAAAATAGAAGGTGTCCTCCATATTCAGGGAACAAGCTATATAATAGCTCCATGATCCCATAAGATTTGAGGCAGCCAAAATGTAGTCTTCTGCTTAGGAATCTATGACCTAGGAGATCATAACTCCTCATACATATGGGCTGGGGTATTATAGAGGGGATAATATTGAGACTCTTATGTTACTTAGAAGGGTCCAAATTATCTATTACACTTCAGGACTGCTATCTTTGCTTTTCACATCTTGAGTCGTGTCCTCACTGTGAAAGAGAAATGATGGAAATCCTAGATTGATTAGGGAATTCTAAGTGGAAAGATGATTCATGTGTTTGTCCCCAGATGGCTTTTTGATGTATAATCATCCCCACAGTGTTCCTTAGGTCTAGCATAGTGTGGGATCAATGAATTAGAAATAGCTAGGGGCACCTGGGTGGCTCAGTGGGTTAAAGCCTCTGCCTTCAGCTTAGGTCATGATCCTGGGGTCCTGGGATCAAGCCCCACATTGGCGGGGGGCAGGGGAGTCTTCTGCTCAGCAGGGAGCCTGCTTCCCCCCTCCCCCCTGCCTGCCTCTCTGTCTACTTGTGATCTCTATCTGTCAGAAAAACAAAATCTTTAAACCAAAAAAAAAAAAAAAAAAAAAAGCTATGTAGGAGTTTGGAGTTTGTATCCAAACCAATAGACCTAAGATTTCCCAGAGTTCCCCAATTACAGTGAGGTATAGGAAGAACTAAAAGTGTCACATAAGCTCAAGAAGACATCAAAGGAAATGAGGGAGAGATAGAATCAGAAAGTCTTGTGTTGGGCATGAGGAAGTCCCCAGGATTACTTTCCATGGACTCATGTTGAGAAACCAAGTATGAAAAGTGCCATCTTGGTGCATGTACCACAGAGATATAGTAACACAGGACCGGATACTGCATTCACTAGATGAAGCCTTCTCTATAATCTCTTTGGCACTGCCCTACAGCCATAACATACAGCCTCAGAGATGGGGTTGGGGGTAATGAGATGAGTAAGTCTTTGAAATAATTGAGATTTACTTTATACCATTGGTAACACAAGAACTTGGTTAATGTAAATTAGGCTATGTAAAAATAAAGTTACAGTTCTTTATTTGGTGAATGAGATTTTATACCCATTGAAGAAGTATTGAATTCTATATAAAGCATTCAGCTTCATAAATTATATCTGTCCAGATTTACCCTGAGGTAGCAATATGATATTGAGAAAAGAGCATGTATGGGCTTTGGCATCTATCAAACCTGGATTTGAGTTGTAGTTCTATAATCTACTGTGTGTGTGAGCTTAAGACATTTGCTAAATAATCCCAAGCCTATTTTCTGTCTATAAAATGTGGGAAATAATACTGATATCATGGAATTGGCTGGAGGATGTCATAAGATGAGGCAAATGGAAACCTCTAGCCCTATATCTAAGATGTGATCTATTCTACTTTCCAATTGTTAACACTGGTGGTGTAGGCCTAGCTTAGAAATAGGCAGACCCTGAAAAATAACTTGATCTTGACATTCCAAGGCCAGCATGTCTCTTTGTGGTTCTGAAATTTCCTGCCTTGTCCAGAGTCAGGGAGAACAGGACATTCTGAAGAACAAGATGGCCGGTCATCAGAGTGGTACAATGTTCTTAACACTATTCTAGTTCTCCCTCAGGCCCTACCATTTCTGTGTGATTGTGCAACTATTACTCCATGCACATGAGAAAAAGCTGTGATACAGCCTTGAAAGTCTCTCCTTTCCACTTGCTTTGCATTTCATCATCCATGGGAACAGCTTTCTAATCAGACTTATATTCTCATCCATTCTTATAATAAAACCTAATAACTTAAATATTCTATTATCTTAATTCCTTTGACTCTGAAAAATGACTAATTAACTGAAAGAGTAACTTATTTAAAACAATTTAGGCATTGAATAATTTCCTTGGTTCAACATTTTCAAATTACTTAGTACAATGCAGACACTGCACTCAACATAGAGATGCAAACATGCATTCAACAAAGTCCTTTCCTCAAAGAGCTCACAACATAATGCAGAAAACACACTTTTATAAAAGTAGTAAGAAAAGAATATGACCAATACAATAAGGGAAGTGTGTTCAAGTGTATTCGAGGTGACTTGGCACAAAGGTTAGGGGGCAGAGTGAGAAAAAAATTAATTATTGACACTGACATAGTTTTCACATAACCCTTAACAATGGGGGTTATTGAATCCATTTCAGAGATGGGGAAACTGAAGGTCAAAGACATTTCTAAATGCAGTCCAGACAAGAGGGAGTCTGGGAAAAGCAGCCAGGCACGACAGTCTAAATCCAAAGCCCATGCTTTACCCACTGGGCTTTCTCCACTTAGTGACTGCTTTGAAGGAAGAGAACCAGCAAGTCAAATGAACTACCCAGCTCCACCGTCCCTCAAGCGTTTCCTCTGCAGTGACTTCCTAACGGACCTAAATGGTCCATTAACAGCACAAAGAGAGGACACTACATTTTTTTTAAGTTTTCACCCCCATTATGAGCATTGGTGTTATTTTGTATTTATGCCTTTCTTGGCCAACTATATTAAACTTGACACATTTACTGTACATTTTTATTCCTTCTCTAGATCTGGTTGGGACAGAGGGTTTTCTCTAGTTAGTTTATATATTAGAGTTTATGTTTCACTCTGGAACTGCCTGGAGACTCATTGGTGTTACAGGTACAAGACAAATGTTGGTCATTATCATGATAAAACCTCAATAAACATTTAAGCAATGCAAAGTTATAATTTTGGGAGTTTATGGAAGAATTAGAAATAATTCAAATCATGAAAGATTCCATTACTAGAGGCTGCTGGGCTGGTTTCAAGAGCACAGAGCGCTTCGTTCATTTTTACACTGGCTCTCCCGCCACACCACTCAATTTTTGACAGTCAAAAGCAATGAAGTCACTGTTTTGGAACTTTGTTCATCTTTGCCATTCCTCCTCCTCATCTTCTCTCTCCTTCCAATCTGTCATTAGCACACACACATGCCCTGGCCTTGAGCTGGCCTCGGCAGAGCTGAAGAAAGAGAAAAATAATTTCTGGGAAAGAAAGAGACCTATCGTGGCATGTGAAGGGCTTTGCACTAGAACTCAAGAGCCCTTAGAGGCTGCCCGTGCTTTCTGGTCCTTGAAGGTGTGAGTAGCGCAACTGAACCACAAGCACTGGTGTGCATACACTCCTCACAGCCAAGACCAGTAGGAAAGTAGAAAGCTGGCCATTGGTAAAAGGAGGAGGCCCGTGAAATGCTGAAAAAGACTATGTGCAGCTCTTAAATGTTGAAAGTCTGGGCGAAAGCAAATGAAAAGGAGAGACTTTCAAGGGTGTATCACAGCTTTTTCTCATGTGCATGGAGTAATAGCTACACAATCACACAGAAATATGCTTCTACAGCAAGAACCTGTAATCCGGAAGTGAGCGTTGCACAGAGACCTGTCTTACTTGGTTTAGCCTGTTTGAGTACCAGAATCTTGACTCTAATGGGTAGGTTCTGGCAAGTCAAATGAACTAGCTATACATTTAATACCCAGAGAGAGAGTGATCTTGTTTTACAATCATCCTCCAGGTATATTAAATATCCAAAGCTTAACTGTACAGCATGATTAATTTTTACATATGTACACACCTGTAGACACACCACCCTCCTAAAAATATACCCTTCCATCACCCCCAAATGTTTCTCTAATTTTTCCTCTTGGAGGGGATTCTTTACCATATGATTTTATAAAGTTGATCAAATATTTTGAGAAGTGAATAACCCCCCATTTTGCAATGGCCATATAGAAGGGAATAATATAAAGTGAATGTAATCCTGTGTGTATGTGTGGTGTGTATGTATGTAGTCCCTTTCCAGATCCTTCTCACCAGAAAACCAAGAGCCACTGCATCAGGCTTGCCACAGGAATGGGTCTGACGGACCGAACAGTCTGAATGTCTACTTAGGTCTCACTGTTGCTCTGACTCTTATTGCCTGTACCCAGGAGTGAACTTCTTGTATGTGACCTTGGCCAATGAGCTCCATGCACTTATTCAAGATAAATTCATCACAACCCAACTCTTTTTCACTTGATTTGAATGGAGGGGCTTACTTGCTTCCAACACAACCCCTGACGTACTAATAGTGGTATGGAAAGTTGTAGTTCTCTAATTCATACTAGAATGATCGAGGTCCTTCTGCATTCCTTGTGGCAGCCTCATTCTTTCCATAGGGTCAATATTCTCTGTACCTTCTGTGGTGATGAGTGCCATTTTAAACCTCTTTTTTTTTTTTCCAGGTAGTATCAATTCCTGCTATGATTCTCCATTTTCACAGTACTGGGAGACACTCTGTGTGATAGTATTAAACAGCCTTCCGGCAGCAACAGCTTCTGTTGTGATAAGGTAGTTATTGGATGTTAATAACTTGTGTGTGCATAAGATGATTACCATAATGCATTATAAAACTAGAGTTTTGTATTTTGCTAGGTAGTGTGCCATTTTTAAATTTTGACAATTATCCTGCAAGGAAGGTATTCTTCCTAGCTTTATTGAATGCAGGAGGAGTAGAAAGGAAGTTAATTGATTCTGCCAACATGAGGCAGAGCTGAGATTTGAACCTCAGGATTCTAATTCCAAATCTTATTCATTTTTTAAAATACAAATATACTGTATTGCCTCTCACTAGAATAAATAATGATGGAGAAAATCCAGCTATATAAAATCAGCCTGTCACCTTTTTTTCTGTTGGTTGTTGGTAGATATGGCATTATTATTTTTTTAGCATTAATTAAGGTTAAAATCCCTGAGACAAATTGTTCAGTGACACCACTAATGGTCAGAGAAATAAGGAAAAGCAGCTGTATATGCAAAAATTCTGTCTCCCACTGGCATCCCTGCTTTTCTATCAAAAGTAAGTATGTCCTTGAACTATACTATTAGTCTCTTACTTAACATTTCCACTGCCTTCTCATCTTCCACAGACAAAATAAAAACTCATAACTAAGTTTAAAGAGTCTTCATAAGATGACACTTATCTCACCAGATTCATCTCTCCCTTAACCTTCACGTATACACTGTCTTCAAATCTATACTTTAGCCAATTTGGTTTTCTTGTACTTCCTCAAACAGTATGTTTTTTTCTTATTTCCAGACCTCCATGCATGTTCTTTTCTGTATCTGGCTCAGTTTCCCCTCCTCTTGGTTCCGTTGACTTAATCACAGTTTACAAGTCATTTCCTTTGAGAAGACCTCCCTTGTGACTGGTTCTTTGGGACTTATAGAGCCATTCCGAGCACATTAACTAGGCTCTAAATAATTTTTTGCTAAACAAATGAAAATTGGTAGGTGTACAATAACATGGAGAAAGTGCAGAGAATAACTCTGTTTCTTATTTTTAGAAAGCAAAGAAATCTAAGATTACAAATCTGGCAGAAATAAAATTTATTTTTAAAATTTCATTCTACTTCATCGGCTATTTCGTTAATCTGGGGACCACCATTTTAACTGTAGTAAACCAGTGCAGTACCTTAATCCATCCCTGTTCAATAAATATTTGTCATGTATTCCAGTGGCTAGGACTATCAACAGTGTATAAGAAAGATAAAATTGCACCCCTCGTTGAGCTTACAACCTAGTGAAAAGGACAGGCAACAATGAAGTGAAGATATAAATATATAGTTTCAGGTAGTGATAAGTGCTATGAAAATAAAATAGTAAGGGAAGCAGATATGGTTGGTGTGGAGTCGCTGGGATCATTTTTAACAGTGTCAATGGGGAAGGCACACTGTAGAGGTGACAATTGATTAAAGAACTGAATAAAGTAAGAACATGAACTAAATGTCTAGAAAGGAGCATTCCAGGCAGATGAAATAGCAATGTAAAAGCCATAAGGTGCGCGTGCGTGCACACACACACACACACACACACACACACACACACATATACAGAGACTTACTACAAGGATTACAATTATACCATCATGAGTTCTGTCTAGGCAAATCTGAAATCCATAGACCAGGCCATCAGGAGACACTAGTAGGAGCTGATGCTACAGTCCACACAGGAATAGAATTTCCTCTTCCTCAGGGAAATGTCAGTTCTGCTCTTAAGTCCGTTCAACTGATTGAACCAAGCCCACCGAGATCATCAGTACTAAAGTACCTTTCCCAAAGTCAGTCGATTATAGATGTGAATCACATCTATAAAATAACTTCACAGCAACACCTAGATTGCCATTTGATTGAGCAACTGGGAACTATAGCCTAGCCAAGTGGACACATACGATTAGCCATCACTAAGGGATGCCATATAATGAGGACTTAAAGAGGACCAGTAAGATCAGAGTGGAACAAGCCAAGGAGAGAGTGATGAGAGATGAGGTAGAAGAGGCACTCGAGAGAGACCATAGTAGAGACATCATATTTTATTCCATAAGAGATGGCATAACATTGGAGGGTTCTGAGTGGGAAGGGACACAATTTAATAACTGATAGAGTTTTAAAAGATTACTTTGGCTCTAATGAAGAAACTAACTTCTCTAGATAAATCACTTAGAAGGCCATTGCTTTGGTCCATGATAAACATGAGGATGGTTTGGACCAGAGGGGTAGAGGTGGGAATACATCATATCCAGGAAATATATATAATATAATATAATATAATGTAATATAATATTATAATTATAATGCATGAATATAACATTTATATATAAATATATGTATTTCTATTACATAGTTATAATAAATATAATATATATATATTTTAGAGAGAAAGGCAAGGGAGGTGGTTGGGAGAAGGGGAGAGGAAGAGGGAGAGAGAATCTTAAGCAGGCTCCATGCCCAGAATGGAGCCCGACCTGGGTCTCAATCTCACACCCCTGAGATCATGATCTGAGCTGAAATCAAGAGTCAGATGCTTAACCAACTGAGCCACCCAGATGCCCCTATCCAATAAATATTTTTGAAAGCAGAGCGAACAGTATTTACTAATGGGTTTGATGATGGTAGGTGAGAGAGAATGATAAGAAAAAAGGAGGATTTATAGATCTTTGGCCCAAGTAATTAGATCAAAATGGTCATAACTAAGATGGCAAGGGCTAGTGAAGGATGAATGTGAGGGTGATGAGTGTTTGATACATGCCAACAGAGGCCTATAAGTACTTAGGTAATGATGTTAATTAGAAAGTTTGATATATAAACTTAGATCTTAAGAGAGGTGGTTGTGGTGGGAGGTGGTAAATTAGGATTATCAGCATATTCTTAACTGTGGGATCCTCTAAGAAGAGCAGAAAAACTTAGCAGGGGAGACTTCTAAGGATCATGGAATTAGGCAGAGGAGCCAGGAGAGTGGACATCAAGAGAGTTAAGTGAAAAAGTGGCTCATGAATGGAAATTTATCAAGACATTATATATATATATATATATATGTATATATATATATATATATATATTTTTTTTTTTTTTTTTTTTTTTAAGAGAGAGAGCAAGTGAGCACAAGCAGTGGGAAGGGACAGAGGAAGAGGGAGAGAGAGAATCCCAAACAGGCTCCATGTTCAGGGCAGAGCCCAAAGTGGTGCTGGATCTCACAACCCTGAGCTGAGATGGCTGTCAGACTAAAATGGTGCAAATGTGTGTTGAGCAAAGGAACCAAAGATGGTGAATGAGCATATTCATCATACCAGAACAGCCCATTCCTCACTTCAGAAATTGTTTACTACGTTCTCCCAGTTCATCTACTCCCAAACCAAAAATGCTTTTATCTCTGTATTTCTTTAAACACTGTACAAATAATAAAAAATAAAATTCAAGCAAAAAGTCCCTCACACCATATCCAGGACTCAAGTATCTATTTAATTTGCGATTGTGATTGTCCACCTCTACCCATGATTTCACGTATGAGGGATGGGGACCGACTGGAAAAGCCTTCCAGCTGTACAGATTCAGAATGGGCTTGTTGACGATGGGAATGAGGAACAGCAGGAGTGTATGCTGTTATGGGATGAACCATGTGAGAGGCAAGGAAAGGAACATGGAAAATGTATGTTAAAAATATGTAAAGCAGGGACACCTGAGTGGCTCCGTTGGTTGAACGACTGCTTTTGGCTCAGGTCATGATCCCAGGGTCCTGGGATCAAGCCCCGCATTGGGCTCCCTGCTCAGTAGGAGGCTTGCTTCTCCCTCTCCCTCTGCTGCTCCCCCCTGTTTGTGTGCTCCTGCTCTCTCTCTCTCTGTCAAATAAATAAAGAAAATCTTTAAAAAATATATGTAAAGCAGCATACCAACAGACAGAGATGATTGTTTTGTTATTCTGTTGCAATGAGCTATCCAGCAGATTCTCAGCTCCATAACATTGGAGCTAATTAATGGTTGTATTTACAATGCCTTTCACAGTATTTGGCATACTTTAGGCTCTCCATTAATGTCTTTCAAATAACTAATGGAGGTTTTGTCTTGGTAAAAAGCATGGCATTTTGGAGCTGGAGGGCACCTTAAAGACTGTCCAGTAAAACAGCTTATACAGTTCTAGAAAATTGGTCTCAGAGAGGTGACATAATTCATCCAATACCATCTAGTGATGTTAAAAACAAACAAACTTTATAAAATTTGGCTCCAAAGATGAATTAGGTATTCATCAACAAGTATTTGAGGAACTTAGATTTGATAAGTGACAACTCAAAAAAGCATCTTCTTAATTTTTGAATTGGTAAAATTAAAATGAACAAATCAGAATGCTTAACCTAATTTTCCAGATCTACGTCTGGGGCAGTTAGAATTGAAAGAGGCTCATAAGGAATGACTCTGCTGATGAAAAATGAGGATGGGAAGGGAGAGAAATTATTTTATACTATTCTGTATAAGAAGAGCAAGTAAAACCATTAATTTATTGAATTTTAGATTATTAGAAACAAGCCATACTACAGACAAGCAGTAGAGATGGAAGGGAATAGTTTGGGGCAGTTGTAACTGAGTGTGGTACAGAGTTACAGATTTTGTTATAACTTCCAAAACATACTTCATATATTATAGACCTATTTTATCTCTCCCTGTTATGTACCAGCTATGTGTTGTCAGTCAGATTACCAAATCTTTAAACCTCAGAATCTTTCTCTGAACACTAGAGATATAACCCATGGGGGTAATCCATGTGAAGTACTTTATGTCCTGAGCACTCACTCTAGGTAACATCGTAAGGAATAAGCAACAAACAGAGCTCCTGGGTGGCTCAGTCTGTTAAGCATCCAAGTCTTGGTTTTAGCTCAGGTCATGATCTCAGGGTCTCGAGATCAAGCTCCGCAGTGGGCTCCCTGCTCAGCAAGGAGTCCACTTGTCTGTCTCCCTCTTCCCCCCTCATCCTCTCACTATCTTGATTAAATAAATAAAACATCTTTTAAAAAATAAAAAGAAAGAATAAGCAGCAAGCCTCATCAGGCAGAGGGATGATTGGGCATGGACTCTGATACCCTACGATCTTGGTGCCCATGCCCATTCTTTTTCTTCCCCATGTGGCCGTAGGGGCACAATTTCATATCTTTGAACTTCCATTTTTCATGAACAAAGTGGGTATGGTAATGACTACACCCCAGGTTCTCCACAAGAATTGAGAAATATACATAAACTAGTACTCAGTTACTCTTTCTATGTATCCTTGGTTTCCCTGTCACCCCATTTGTGCCTCTTCCTGATCCTGGTGGCCACCCCACCCCCTCCACTTTTCCTGGTTGATCACAACCAATGGCTTATTCCCAAATAACCTGCCCCTTAGGGTATCAGTCAAACCCTTCAAACATATGGGCTAAAAACACTCTAAAGTGTTATTCCTCCCTTAAGGTATATGCATTTTAATGGCAATCCTTGAAAACTTAAAAGCCTTAAAAACCAAAAGAAATCAATGTTTAATGGTGGAATTTGAAGCATTATGACAGGAGAGAAGAAGCTGAAAGGGATTTTAGATTTTACTGAGTGAACCAATTCATCTTATGGATGAGAAAACTGAGAGGGAAATGACAGGTGTCACCCAACAGCCCCCAGCCCGTAACTCAGGCAGAAACTCAGCTCGTAATAGGCTGCTCTGTCTCAGGTACCAGGTGCTCTGAGGGGAGGCTCAGCAGCAAATACCTTACCCCTACAACAAACATTTCCTGTCCTTCCTACCCACCACTATACTGGATCAGGTTCCTGATCCACAATAATACTGGATAATAATACCCACAATAATACTGGATCAGGTTCCTGGCCCCCAGGACCCAGGAGGGGTGCTGTTTTCTGGGCATCTCACCCTAAAGAACACAGAGACTTTGCACCTACAAGTAGTGAAGAAAATGGTCAATGCCTTCCTTGGAGAATAGTCACTGGTTGACTGCTGTTAGATAATTATGCATTATTCAGGGCCTTTCTGTTCCAGGAAGGGATAAATTGGTATTCTATTCATTCTACATCACACAGAGGCAAGAGCCAAGACTTAAAAACACAGATGAGAAAAATAGAATATAAAAGTTGGCCATTCTTTTATCTCGTTTTTCCCCATCCCGAACGAAGTATGTAGAGGTCAGAGAAAAGAGTGTCTTCACTTTCAGAATTTGCCTTATGTATGCATCTGAAACTTGGACTTTAATTTCTAATGGACAGAGGGAATGTGAAGACTGCCAGGCACCCACCGGGCAAATGAATTTTCTTGGGCCGTTAGGGGAAATCATTGAATGTATACAAGAAAAGGTGACCCTTAAAACCATTCAGTTTAACCAGACTTGAATTTGTTCCACCCACAAAGGTGACCTCCATCGGGCCCTGAATTGACCCTGCTTGTTGCTTGAGGTCCTGAGGGATGTCAGTTTGATCTTCTTTAAATAACTGAGAAAGGGAAACCAATTGTCTTTGAAGGACCATTTCCAAACAAAGGAAGGTGTGAGAGAAAAAATAATTAGCTGAGAGAATAAATTATTTAAAACTACAGGGCCACCGATGCGGGATAGGACAGAGGTTTATAATCATGGAAATAGTGAAAGAAAAGTAGGGAGATCATATTTTATTTATTTATTTATTTAATATTTTTAAAGATTTTATTTGTTTATTTGACAGAGAGCAAGACAACACAACAGGGGGAGTGGGAGAGGCAGAAGCAGGCGTCCGGCTGAGCAGGGAGCCTGATGCTTGCCTGATCCCAAGCCTCTGGGAACATGACTTGAGCTGAAGGCAGACACGTAAGGACTGAGCCACCCAGGTGCCCCGGGAGACCATATTTTAGAGACATCAAGGGGGAAAAATGTAAAAATGATGAGAAGAAACAGTAATAAAATCGTCAAAGGAAGATCAGAGAGGAGGCAAGTGTAGAGCATTAAATAAAAAGAATTTGCATAAAAAGGGATTAAAAAGAACTGAAAAAAATTACAAATTAAAAGATCTAATAACGATTACTGGGAAATAAATGAACCTGGCAACAAGAAGGGTTCTGCACAGAACAATAAATACATTACAGTACTGCGAGGGGGAGACATCACAGAGAAACCGCAGGGTGAGGAAAATAAAAGAGGAACAATAATTTAAAGTTCAGCCCACAGAGGAACCAAGAAGATGGAGATAAAAAGGATAAAGGAGGCAAGTAAGTGACAGATATTAATACAATACACAGAAGGCATGAGAGAACCATTCAAAGCGTAAAAGAGCAGAGGGAGGTGACAGGCACAGGCGTGACAGGAAATGCGTCCTGCACATAGGCAGAGATTTCTTTTTCCAAAAAAAAAAAAAGGAAAAAGAAAAAAATCTGAGAAAGTATTCACTATTGCTTTAGATAGCATTGACAGGATGACAAAGGTATTTTTGAATTTGTAATTAAGAGTTTATTCATGCATAAAGGCAGCTATTGCAATATTAGAAAAGTAAAGTCAGGGACCCTTTTATCTCTGTAAATATCTGGAGAGCCAACTCTGACTGTCTGCATGCACAATTTAACTGTTATCTACCTCCCCAAAGGAAGCACCCTGGGATTTTGTTTCAAATATCAAAGGAAGATGGTTTTCAACTTCTTAATACACATGACATGTACTGAGGATGCTTGGAAGAACAGGACTGGGTTCTAAGTATACGGTTCTCAACAGTGTGGTGATTTTCTGGCACTGTCCACTTTCTCCAACTCCAAGACCCAAGGAACATCCTAAAGTAGAAAAAGAATTACCGCTTCCACCATGTCCAGGTGTCCCTGTCTCAGGTAGCTAGGTGTCAGTACCTACTCACGTAGTGCCTCCTTCTGGCTTCCATGCTTTTGGACATACATGCACCGGGGCCATGTTCACATGTATCAAAACTGCAGGCCATTGCTTCTAGATAGAAGACTTGCTCTCCCCTAAAGCACGGTTGGAGGGTCTCTCTTCATTCTGTTACCTGGATAAGCCTATCATTACATTTCAAGAATCATCCCGATTATAAGCCTCATAGAATGCTACATTAGAAAGAGACTGGAAATATCAAAGAAGCCATGCTCTTATTTCACAGACGAGAAAATCAAGGCCAACAGTAGTGATGTGACTGGTTTCACCAAATGTGACCCTAATATATCAGAGCCCCCTCCACACGTGGTTTATAAGGAACACATGGAAAAGATTTTATTATATTTAGATAGCTTCCATAAAAATACTCTCAAAACCTTCACAGGAAAGTAATAAATAATAATAATAACATCAAAAATGAAACAGCTGTGGAGTATTTAGCTACATGGAAAAGTCAAACATATTTTATTGCATTAGTCCAGAGGCTCCCAATCTTTCTTGATTCTCAGTGCCCTTAATGTCTCACTAATTTTTTAGGGCACTCTTGGGCTAAAAAAAAAGTCCAAAACAAAACAAAACAAACAAACAAAAAAACCCCACCTGACTGTTCAGTTTATTAAAAAGACAGAAAAAAAAAAAAAAAAAAAAGATAGGTTCAAACAACTTAGTACTTAATCCTTAAGTATTTATTAGCTGTCCTGAAAAAATAATACACATAAAATGAATGACAGAAAGATACACTTATTTCATTCTTATCTCCAGTACTGACTAATAAGGTATGTGCTCAGGTTGGGCACTGCACAACTTCTAAGACATTGGGACCAGATTGCATAGTACCAGCGTCATTCCTTTTCACCCGTTTTGATACCGTATTTGATTTTTGTCATACCTGCCAAAACAAAGGATATAGGATATATCCCATTGAATGGATGATAGCAAGATTTTGTGTTGAAACTGTGAACTACCTCTAGCTAATAATGGCGTCCAATAAATGTCAACTATTATTATGTTTACTTTGAACATTTAAAATATCCCATTATGCCCCTGTCAGTTCACTGTTGTCTCTTTGTGCCACTTTTGCACAGGGTTTGGGATCCATAACTCAAGGTCCTTGTTTTAACTTACAAGAATATTTATTTTTATTAATGATGAGAAAGGGAAAGTGTTTAAACCCTGAAGATGAAATCAAAACCAGCTCCCTTCAATATTATAATGTATGATGAACAAAAACCTTCTTATCTTTATATTTTCAGTTAACAGTTTCCTTACCAGCCTGCAGTGTTGTCTTCAGGTCTGGAGTCAATTGAGATCTGAACCAAAATTCCCAAGTCATCTAACTAGATCCAAACCATTCAATGCATATTCAGAATTTGTTTGCTTTCATTGCTTTGATGAATTTCCAAAGCAGGAGCAAGAAAACATATTCTATAAAATATAAAGAACAATTTGAACTGAATTCCTCTTCATAATCTATCTTCATAATAATAGTGTAGCATTGAAGTAATTTCCTTCCTAATACCAGCTTTGATCCTCACAATACCATATAAGGCAGGCAAAGGCATCATCAGTCCTTCTATTTGACCTACTCTAGTCTTATAATAATGGTAGTAAATAATCAATGCATCAATTAATATATCAAAAGGCTTTATTGAGCACCTACCGTGTATATCAGCATTATGGCAGAAACTGCAAGATTCAAGAGAAGTGTAAAACGTGCTTCCTCCCTAAAAGAAGATTTTGTACTAACGGTTGTAAAAAAAGTACACACACATAAAACAATTAACAAGTTATTATAGGAGGCAATAGCAGACAATTGTGTTACCAGAATAATTAAAGAATGGAACAACATATAATAACTGGCAGGTGTGTAGTTCTGACAATAAATACAAAGTGAGTTAAACTACAGAGAGATCGATGTGGCTGCAGTCATCCAAGAAACATTATGCTCAGTGGAAAGGTCACCAGTTGAGAATCTCAAGGACACTCCAAGTCCACTTACCTAATTTATATCTGGAATAACTGGAGGGAGTGAAAAGATTAAGAACATCCATTTTTAGTTTCAGTTTCATAATTGTTGATAGTCAACTGGAAGCAAAGTTGGTGGTTGCATACTAATCTTCATATGGCAATTTAGAGATTCTAACTCCAAGAAGATAAATTCAACTAGATGAACTTTTCTCTGTGATTTACTAGAAGTATGTTTGGAGTTAAACACAATTAAAATGAGGGCAGGGTTTTTTGTTTTTTGTTTTTTTGTGTTTTTTTAACTAGGGAAAATAGACAAATATTAGAGAAAGGTGGGTGAAAGAGAAATCCTGGAATCTGAATTTATTCCAACCAAATTTAGGAGCAATATTACATCTCGAAAGTCAGGGATAGGTAAGGTAGAGCAGACAATCAACTAGGTCAGGGAAAATGTTGGACACAATTTGCATTAGCCCCTACATGAGAGAGTAGACAGCATGTAATGAAGATCTAAGTGAAAGAACAGATTCTGGCTCCCTACCCAGAGGCTAGATGGTTTGGGGTGGGGGAATAAGGTCTCCAATCCCACCATTAAAAAAACAATACCCTCCGAAGGAAGGAAGGAAGGAAGGAAGGAAGGAAGGAAGGAAGAAGGAAGGACAGAAAGAAAAAAAGGAAGAAAAAGAAATTCTCATCAATTACTCTAAAATGATCAGCTATCTCTTCCTGACCTCCTAAATGTCATACTTCTATGGTTAGATACTTCGTGCCCACTTTCCTCTTCTTATTCTACACTATCTTCCTTGGCAATATAATCCACTCCTAAATCCTTAGCTACTAACTAAAATTTAGATAGTAAATGAGATCCATGCCAACCTTTACCCTAACCCAATACCCTGGGATCTGAATATTTGGCATCTCTCTCTGGTAACTCAGTCTCAGTATGAATACATTTGAAATCATTGCTTTCCTCTGTCTGACTCTATGTATCCATGTATTTCCTGTGTTGTGAATGGGGCATAATCTGCCCAGTCTCCTGATCAGAAACCTTTGAGTTAATTCTCACTCTTTCTTCCTGCTTATGGCCACATCCAATCTGTCTCCCACCATTTCTCCTTGTTCTTTTTCTTTTCCTCCCTTCCTCCCTTCCTTCCTTCCTTTCTTCCTTCCTTCTTTCCTTCCTCCTTTCTCCCACTTTTCCTCCCTCCCTCCCTTTATTTTTAGAGTTTTACGGAAGTACAATTGATCTGCACCAAACTGTACATATGTAATGTATACAATTTGAAAAGGTTGAACATAAGCATACACCCATGAAACCATCACCACAATCAAGATAATGGACATATCCATCACCTCCAAAAGCTTTCTTGTGGCCACTTGTTTGTTGATTTGTTTATTTGTAGTGAGATAGTTAACATGAGATTTGCTCTCTTAACAAACCTAAGTGCATGATCAGTATTGTTGACAATAGATTTTATGGAGTATGACAGATCTCTAGAACTAATTCATCTGGTATAACAAACTATATACCAATTGAACAATGATTTCCCATTTTCCCCTACCTCATATTGTTGTTGTAATGATTAAATGTATAATCTATATCAATTTAATGGAAAGACACTAGCACATATTATAACTTTAAGTGTTACCAAGTATTGTCATTACTCATCATACAGGCAGAGATGATTAGGAGGATAACCTGCTGTGGGACAAGCTAGTCTGATAAAGGTCACAACTCAGGCACAATAAAATAAGGAAATTATGTAGAATATTTTTGGAGAAATGGTTTTCAAAATAATATGATGGAAATAAGGTTATATACTTAGTGTAAAATGGCATAAAAAAGACAGAGCACCACAGAAGCCCATAGTTTTAGCTAAACGCAACACAAACAGGTGCTATAAAAGTTATTTTATGAAGCAAAATACTAAAGAAAGACCTTCAGCTTGGCATTGGTTGCACAGTGGCAGTGGATCAAAATTGTAAAGAAAAATTCATCAACTGATCCTTAATTTTCAAAGAAAATGAACTTCAAGCTAAATGAATAAATGAATGGATAGATAGATGATAGATATACATAGACAGATAGGTAACATAGAGTGCATATTGATAAAAAGGAATTGGAGTCTTAGAAATGTAAAATGTTTTAAAGAGAACCTCTTGTATTCCCAATGAGCTCAAGGTACTGAGATCACTGACCTACGAAGCAAGGAACTTAGAGAATGCATGAGGATTGAGAAGGATGATGTATAATGTAATTTTCAAGAGGTGGAAGAGGTGAATTTATTTAAATTGCTAAAAATGAGATTGATATCCATTCTGGCCCACGATTCAGAACTAACCAGTGAAAGGGTTTTTCGTGGATATTTAGAAAAGGAATCAGGGGTCTAATGAGAGAATAGATTGTATCTTTAAACGAAAATTATCTAGGACAAGGGAAAGGAGGGATGTAGTCCACCCTAATGATCATGTTCACTCTGGGCACCAATTTTTTAGAGTGATAATTTGGAAGTCAATTATAATAGATCAGAATATCAGGGAGGTTCAAAGAAACACATCTGAGAAGGAATAGTTGAACAAGATGATAGCTGTGAAATTTTTAAGGGTTGTCATTTTGTTGCTGTTTTTAAAAATATTTCTATATAATCAATAATCTATATAATAAAAAATTTCTATATAATCTATATATGAATATTAGAACTAAATATTCATCAGAATCAGCATTAACTATTTCTTCCCTTTTTAAAGTATTTTTTTCTTTTTTTAACATCTTTATTCACATGTAATTTGTATACCATTTAGTTCACCCATATAAAGAATGGGAAAAAAATATTTGCAAATCTTACTGGATAAGGGGTTAATATCTAAAATAAAAAGAACTCACACGACTCAAAGGTTAATAAAATTCAATTAAAAATGTGCAAAGGACCTAAATAGATATTTTTCCAAAGAAAACATACAACTGGCCAACAGGCATATGGAAAAGTGCTCAACATCACTAATCAGGAAAATGCAAATCAAAAGCACAATGAGATCCTAACTGACACGTTAGAATGGTAAATTTTCAATTTCTCCCCTCATTTCTGTAAAGCTTTTGCGTCATGCGTATTTTTTTTAAAGATTTTATTTATTTATTTGACAGAGAGAGATCACAAGTAGGCAGAGAGGCAGGCAGAGAGAGAGAGGAGGAAGCAGGCTCCCTGCTGAGCAGAGAGCCCAATGCAGGGCTCAATTCCAGGACTCTGGGATCATGACCCAAGCCGAAGGCAGAGGCTTTAACCCACTAAGCCACCGAGGTGCCCCTTTTGCGTCATGTGTATTGATGCTTTGTTATTAGATGCATACGTATTTATAATTGTTTTATTTTTCTGATGCATGAATCCTTTTATCATTATAAATTTCCCTGTATTTCTAGTTACATTTTTTGTTTTGAAGTCGTTATTTCATTAGTATAGCTACTCCATCTCTCTGGTTACTGTTAGCATGATATAATTTCTAGGCTTCTCAGTCTACTTTTATCTTTGATCTAAAGTGTGACTCTTCTAAAAAGCATGTAATTGGATTTTGATTGTTGTTGTTAATGTTATTTTTTAATCCAGTCTGACCAACTCAGCCTTTTGGCTGGATTTTGTTTAATCCATTCACACTTAATATTACTTTTTATATTGCTGGATTTATGTCTGTCATTTCACCTTTTCCTTTGTATGGGTCTCATGTCTATTCATTCCTCTCCTACTGCCTATCGCTTTCTTTCTTTTTTTTTTTTTAATTTATTTTCAGTGTAACAGAATTCATTGTTTTTGTACCACACCGCTTTCTTTTACATTAAGCAAAGATTATCTAATATTAAATTTCTTTCATAATTTTTTTCACTTTCTTTAAATTTAAGTTTTTGCTGGTTACTCTACTTACATCTTAACTAATCAGAATCATCCTCAAGTTTCCAGTACCTTAATCCCAGTAAGACACATAAACTTTACTAATACAGAGCTTTGCTTCTTTTCTCCACCCTTGTGGGATGATTGTTGTACATATTACATCTCACAATGTTACAAACTGAATAATACACTGTGATAATTATCACTTTACACAATTTTCTGTCTTTTAAAGCAGCTGAGAAGACAAGTATTTGTTTATGGCTTCTGATATATTAACTTTCTTTTATAACATTCCTGATAGAGTCAAGTTACTATCTCAGTTTTGCTCCCACCCACCACCCTTTTCTTTACTTCTTTAATTATGGTTTCCTTTTGTTCTTTAAACATATTTATAACAGCTATTTTCAAGTCTATTTTTCTTAAATATAGCATCTGGTCGCTTTTCCAGGCTGTTTCTGTTGCATGATTTTTGTTTGTTTTTTGTTTGTCTCTTTTTCTGGCATATGGATCATCTTTTCCTGTTTCTGTGCATATGCTCGCTCTCTCTCTTTTTTTGATGGAAACCAGACATTTTAGATAAGCTATTATAGCAACTCTGAGTACTGCTGCCCCTTCTGGGACTTGTTATTGTTACTTGCTTGTTCACTTTTCTTTAGTACTAGTTAGGTTACTTTAGTGACATATATTTCTCTCTTTTAATGTTAAGCTTCTGATAATGTTCCTCAAGGAGGCATAGCTTTGGATAAGTCCCAGAGCCTCCAGATAAAAGCATATCCTGGACAATCCTTGTGTTTAGCCTTGTGAGAGCCAAAGCTATAAACCCAGCCAAGCCCACTTAGACTTCTCACCTACTCACTGATGAGGTAACCAATGAGTTTTATTTAAGCCACTACATTTGTGATTATTGTTATGTGTTAATAGAAAGCTGATATGATGGTTAACGGGTGTTAATACCAGTGTCTGGTATTATCCCACTCTAATCTATTCTCCAAGGAATTTTCTAGAAGGGAAATCACATGGTCATTCTTCCTTGCTTCCCAGCAACTTTAGAAGAAAGTCTGAAGTTAGCATAATGTCCAAGGCCTCACTCAAATACAACACCTTGCTCAGATTGAACGGTGAATTTGTACTCTTTTAATAAGCCAGGCTGTCATTCATCCCCATGTGATTGCACAAAATGCTCTGGTCCCTTCATGCCTTTAAAATGAGTTGTGAACTCTTTACTTTTATCAGTTAGCACCTACACTGTCAGCTCTTCCTCTCTACTTCCTAGTTTATCTGATATCCTTTTCCTCTTGCTTATTACACTCCAGCTGCACTTTGTTTTCTTCATGCAGCCTTTGGAATTCCTCTTCCCTCTGCCTGAAATGCTTTTTCCAGGTCATTGCTTGGCTGGATAGTTCTTGTCATTCAGATATTAGCTTAAATGGTACATCTGCAGAGATGCACTCCCTGAACACTTAGTCCCAAGAGTCCTGAGGTCACTCTCACATCATCCCATTTTTTTTAATTTTATTTTTTATAAACATATATTTTTTATCACATCATCCCATTTTACTTTAATCATACCACTGGTATATTTTCTTGATTATGTATTTGCTTCTTTATACTCCTCCCACTGACAAATACACAGACAGAGACACACTAAAATACTGGTTCTATTAAAACAAACACCTAGATCATCTTGTTTAACTACATCTCTGTTTTTTGGAAAAAGCCACATAATGGGCACTCAGTGTTTGAATGAGATTAATTATGAGTGTCATCACTGTGGGTACAAGGTCTCCAAGTACAGTTTTACAGTGCCCAACCTGCTCAACCATACAGGGGAGGCAGCCACTGAGGGGTAAAGCACAAAAAAACACAGCCCTGTTTTATGACTATGATTTAATCTTCATAAGAGAGTTATAGAGCTATTGGGGTGAGTGAGAAGTTTTTACCTGAACCAATTTCTCCCAGTGCTCAAGATTATATGATGTATTGCCTTGGCAAAAGCTTTGATCATTCTCATATTAGAACCGTGGCAAGGATTAAACCTGCAGAAAGGCAGGGTGGGGAATAGTGGCTGATTTATTCAGTAGGATATAATTACACTAATTATTGTCTTACAATAAATTAGTAGCAATCAAATTCTGTAATGAAGATGTTCAGTACTTTTTTTTGGCCTGGGAACCAGAAAGCTGAAATTCATTGAGTAATCTATAAAATAGATATATTAAGGAGTATATTTTTCTAAAAGCTTACCTGACTAATGTTGGCATAGGATTCTTCATTAAAGCTAGTATGAATCAGTCAAATCATGCAAGGTGAGCTCTAAAACAAACTCTAAAACAAATTACATTCCGATAGGCATAGGATACCAATTACCAAGAAAATCTGTATTTGAAAGGAGGAGCTATCCAGTGGCTTAGGCATTTGAGACTCATTGGCATAGGAGTGAAAGGTTTTCTATGGGAAATATTTTGGTGAAACATGTCAGCAAAAATGGAATGAATCTGTCATTGAGTGACATTTTCTAAAGGAAGTCATCTCTAGGCCTGGTATTAAACAATCATCGTTGCCTGCCCAGTTGCGTACAAGTTGATTAAATCCCGCAAGCCTTAATTTTTACTGCTGTAACACAGAGACAAAATAATAATAAAAGCAATGCGCCTTCTCATCTGATACAACAGTTTGGGGCTCACATGGAAAAACTAGATGCTCTAATATTGTAAGCTACAGTCCATTATGAAAAGTGAGCAGAGCGTTTGACACAATAGCGCTGTACAGATTGGCTAGGCATTGAGTACTGGAGCACACAGTAATGTTCCAACTCACTTATATTTTGTTTTCACAGCATCAATTGCTGTGGAAATCCAATAAAAATTAAATAGGATGAGAGATATATTAATATTACATCTGAACCTACTGGTTTTCTCCTTTAGAACCCAGGAACACTGAGGCCCTGGGATCAAAGGCCAATGTCAGTTTCTGTAGATGGGTTAATATAGCAGATCACAAGGTTGTAAACCTTCATCCCCACCATGTTCGAATCTCAGAAGTGCTGTATAACTAAAGAATTTCTCCCTGCTCCTGAATGGTTCTCTCACCATAAGGTTATATCTGTCCTATGGCCTCGTGCTTTTCATCTCTGCATTCCCTCTCCATGTGGCATTTCTGTCACTGCTTCTAAGTCCCTAGAGGCCCAAGCAGCAGCAGTCACAGCTGGCAGGAGTGATTTCTAAAAAGCATTTCAGGGTGAAAGGTGCTTCATCCACCTACAATGCTATCATGATCAGTCATCTCAGCAAAATCAGAGTTGAGCCTCCTTCCAGTGTGTCACCAGCTGCAAACTGCTGATATCCTTTTGATATGGATTTCTTGATTGTTAAACTAGGATAAAATGTATATTTCTTTGATAAAAAATGCATGTGGAAAAGCTTCTTATTTGAAGGATTAAAAGTAAAATCTGTTTTTGTTCTAATTTCCTTCTGTTCTATTTGAACAGCAGGAGTACAGACTTATTTTTACACTCCTTCTGCTCAGAGCAATGGGATTTTGATATTAAACAAAAGAAGGGATTTACTCCAAATATCCAGGCCTAGGCCAGGGAACCAGAGCTATGAGTCAGTGACATGAAAATTAGACTTTGTTACATGAGATGCAACTCTAGATATTTTTTTCCTTAATTGACTCGGTGACTGCAGAAAAGTTCATTTACTGTAATCAATATTACTTTACATTGTGCCTCAATCAAAAACTACTTTCCAGGGTCAATAGCAATTAGACGGATGGACAGAAATGGCAGCATCAATGGTGATGAAACTCAAGATTTATACCTGCCGCTCTTCTTAAAAAAAAAAAAAAATATATATATATATATATATGCGCCAGGGAAACAGCTAATTGCTTTATATTGAATCTGTAGCCTTGCAGCAAGGATGTAGAATGGAGGTTATAAAAAGCCAGAAATACCACAGGTCAGGAAGCCGAGATGAAAAATATTTCTAAAACTTTATTTTTGATGTTGTCTTAAGTTAACCAAGATCTGATAAACAACAGGTAAAACACTGAAGCAGAAGAACCAGGAAGGCCACAGGTGGATTAGAAATTGGTATCTTACAGGTATTGCCAAATAAGTAGAATAAATTCAATGGAAAACAAATTTATAGAGAGTTGGATCTGGTTTTCATAAAGCACTACAGTTGGTTATCATTGGAAGGATAATGAGGATAAAAGAAATCATAGCAGGAAGCACAGTAAACAGAAGTGATGAGGAATGAGTGAGCTCCTATAAAGAACTTGATGGTTTATCTGAATAAACAGAGGGAAGTATCTCTCTTCTGGAGCAGTAGGCCAACCTGACTGTCTTCCAGCACATGACGTCTCAAACATCTGCTGCTGCTATTGGTTCTCCAATCTTTGTCTTTGATCCTTTTTTTAAACCTCTGTTGGGTGGTTTGGGCCAATAGTTTGCCAATAGATGACAAGATGGTAGTGACATAGAGGGAAAGGCTACTAAGTGTTGTTAGAATCAAGATGAGAGGAGTTAATCAAACTAGGAATAGGACCAGCATTGGAAGTCAGGGAAGCAGTGACCAATGTGCCTGGGAGTGCAGCAGAGGGGAATGGAGGCTAAGAACTAGGCCTCACCAGCACAACCAGAGTAGCCATGTTTGATCCAAGCAGATATGAAAACGAAACTATGTGATGAATTCTAAGCTACAAAGACAATGGTTAATAAAGTAGCAATGTCTTCGAACTGATAATCTAGATGAAGTTCACAGGATAACATCCTATAACCCAAGTCACTGCAGGGCATCAAGTCTTGGGGAATACAAAAGAGACATACTTAACCATGACAGCTTCCCAATTTTGGGGGGAGATTTCTCTCCATAAAAATAGTAGTTCCTCCAGAAAAGGAAGAAGGGAGCAAGGAAGGAGAGAAGGGAGGGAGGGAGGGAGGGAGGGAAAACACCTAGAAATATCTGGAAATGCTCTCTGGGTTGAAGAAGTTTTTGGACTGTATTGCAAATGCTTACAAATACTCACGAACATAATCTCCTTTCACACTGCTCAAGTGACCATTAAACTTGATTGACCATCTGTTGTCTAACCGTGTCATCCCTCCCCATTAGAAGAATCTTTTGAAAATGCAGTGAGTCCTGGGTGACTCAGTCAGTTAAGCCCCCAACTCTTGATTTTTTTTCCTTTTTTTTAAGATTTAATTTATTTATTTGAGAGAAAGAGCAGAGTGAGAAAGAGAGTGAGCAAGAGAACATGGGGATGGGGAGGGCCAGAGGGAGAGGGAGAAGCAGGCTCCCCCTGAACCAGGAGCGCTATGTGGGGCTTGATCTCATGACCAGAGCCAAAGGCAAACACTTAACCATCTGAGCCACCCAGGCGCCCCCCAACTCTTGATTTTTGGCTCAGGTCATGATCTCCGGGTCATGGGATCTCTGCATCTGGCTCCATGCTCAGTGCGGAGTCTGCTTGAGATTCTCTTTCTCCTTCTCCCTCTGCCCCTCCCCCTGCTCTTTCACTCTCTCTCAAATAAAGAAAGAAAATGTTAAAAAAAAAAAAAGAAAGAAAATGCAATGAATTGGTTAATATCATTCTCCTACCTCAACCCTTTTAATAACTTCTCGTTCTGCTCTGAATACATTAAAAACTTCTGATGGCCTGAAACAACTTGTAAGATATTCTCCCCTCACCTCTATATCTTTATCTCCTGCTTCCCCCCAACCCCCTCAAGCAGTCAGTCCCCCATACAATAAGCGCTTTACCTGAGGGCTTAACATCTCTCTCTATTCCCTTCTGTTGAAAACTTTCCCTAGTGCCTGGAAGATTATGAGACTGGTTTTCCTTATCAGATGATTTGCTTGTGTTTGTCCTGGAGACAGATAGAATTAGCCAGAAGCCCTGATAATCTCACACCATACTTTTATTGTATGCAAATAGGCATTTATGGGTGTTCCATCTTAATTCTTAGCGGTAATAATTCACCAATGAACATCTGATGGGATTTTAGGAAGCCCTGAAAAGAAGAAAAGAGGGAGACAGATGGAAAAGCAATGAGTACATGTATAGTGATAAGAATGAAAAATTATCAGGGATTCAGGTAGGAATAATAAACTAAAAAGGGCTAAGGAAAGAGACTGTTGTCTATAGCAGGAAAAACCTAAGGAAGTCATGAATATGAAATCACAAAAGTAAAACACCAATGGGTATAAAAAGTCAAAGAAAAGTTGCTGAACAGGATATAAATCACCACAGAGAACTAGTGAACATAAACAGAGAAAGCTCAGTGAGATATATACTGCTTACTGCTTATATTTTGAATTGACTTTTATGACATAAGAATAGGAAAGTGTGCAAAAAAATTTTTTTTGAATCTTTTTAAAAATCATGATTCTTCAAACTTGACTAGTTATGAGATTACCATACAAGCCAAGCTTTCATTGGTCCACAACTCAACGGCATTAATGTTCTTCCTACATTCCAAGGGGGCGAAACAGACACTAGCACTTTAGACAGGCCTGTTTCCTTCAATTGTGCTATTTATTCTCTGCCATTCTGTGCCTTTCATCAATGATCCTTTGTCAAAAACAATGCTTTAGGTACAAGGCACACACATCTTGTTGAAAACAAAACAATGCTTTTACTGTTGTCGCTTCATTCAGGCATCTAGTACAAGTCTACTGTTGTCTTCAGCTTTATTGTGTCTCTACCTCCTTACTTAATAATAACACAAAGATCGAATTTATAACCACCCAGGGAGTCAGGGGCATTTGTCTCTCGTGAGGATGTACACAAGTGTAGGAGGGACAAATGGTTTTGCAGTGCTTGTCACAGTCCACTGGAAGTTGAAGAAGAATCAACGACAAAGAGGACATTTTAAGTTATTTTGATTTCAATTTACTGCTACACCCACAAGTTTCTGTAAGTAATAGGACAAATAAATAATCATGCCATAACGGGAAAACCACCCATCCTTTACACCAAGCAAAAGGGCTGTGATAGATAATTAACAGAGGCCTTCTGTGGGGGCCCTGTTGTGAACGAGAAACCATCACAAACAGCACTAATATTCTGAATTCAGAACTGAACTTGGATGATTTTTTTATTTGGCTTTATTTTTCTACTGAGCCATGAACCAAATTAAAGTTTTGGGATTTTATTTCTTTGTTTCTAATGTCTTAGTGAAATAAGATAAACAGAATAGAATTTATGTAGCTTCTAGAATGATTCACTTAGAACAAGACTAGAATACAAAAATATTTTACAAACCAAAATAACATTTTCATTCCAATACTTTCAATTATGATATATAATCAGGATTTCTTAAGCAAATACTGTTGGCCCTTGAACAAGACCAGGGTTAGGGCACCAAATCCCTTGCCCTGTCAAAAATGCATATATAACTTTTGACTCCTCAAAAACTTAACTATTGACCAGAAAGAAGACTTACCAATAACATAAAGCCAATTAACACATAGTTTGAATGCTATTTGGATTATATACTGTATTTTTATGATGAAGTAACCTAGAAAAAACAAAATGTTATTAAAATTATAAAAGAAACTAAATTTACAGTGCTGTATTTATTTAAAAAAAATAAACCTGTCTATAAGCAGACCTACAAAGTTCAAACCCGCATTGTTCCAGGATCAACTGTATGTGTATATAGTTGTGTGTGTGTGTGTGTATGTGTGTGTGTGTGTACTATGTGGGTATGAGCTATCTGAAGATTGATTTGGGAGGTAAAAATGAGTAACCATATTTTCCTCTTTTTACAACATCGTAGTAAATGAAATAACATGTAAGTAATTTCTTAAAGAGTCTAGTACATAATAGGTCCTTAATTCATGCTAGTTCTTTTCCTCTTCTGGATACTAGTTAAGAAAGGGGTGAAATAAAGTTCAGTTGTGCTAATTATGTGTTCACCAAAATACGTAAATACCTGCTGTATACCAAAAACCTCTAGGTAAAGTATTTTATTTGCTCTTTACAAATGCGCGCTGTAATTCCCAACTTAGAGAAAAAGAAAAGGAAGCTTAGTAAAAACAAACAAGTACAGACAGCTATAAAGGGGTGAAGGTGATAGGGATGAAAATTTGTACCTGGGGATTTTGCTCCTCTTACAGTTTGAATTGTTTCCTCCCAAAATGATATGTTGATGCCTTGACTGCTAGGACCTCGGGATATCTTATTTAGAAATGGGTGGACAACATGATATGAGAATGGGATGGGCCCTTAATCCAACATGACTGGTGTCCTTATAAAAAGAATAGAGAGACCCAAAGGAAAAAATGCCTGCGTGAGGAGGAAGCAGAGACTGGGGACACTTCTCCAAGCAAGAAGTTCCAAGGATTGGCAGCAAATGCTGGAAGAAGCAAAGTCAGATTCACCCTCTATAGATTTCAGGGGGAATATGGCTCTGCTGGCACCCAGAGTTCAGACGTCTGGCCCTCAGAATTGTGTGGTTTACCAAAGGACATGGCATTTAATCTAGAAGTGTAGGAAAAAACAAATGTGTGCCAGACGAAGTGACTTTAAGGTCAGATTACTGTTTCATTTCTGTTGGTGGAGATGGAGTTGGTAGTGATGGTGATGTCTGGGTAATAGCTCACTATAGTCACCTTAAATTATGATGAGTTTCGGAGCACCTGGATGACTCAGATGGTTAATCGTCTGCCTCTGGCTCAGGTCATAATCACCAGGTTCTGAGATCAAGCCCGACATCAGGCTCCCAGCTCAATGGGGAGTCTGCTTCTCCCGCTCCCTCTACTTCTCCCCCTGCTCATGCTTTCTCTTTCTCTCTCTGTATCTGTCTCAAATGAATAAATAACATCGTCCCCCAAAATTATATATATATATGGTGAGTTTATTTTAAGGATACATGTGGGAATAAGTGGCTTCTCAGCCATATGGCCTAGGCCCAAGAGAACACAGGCAAAGCCAAAGACCCAGGCCCAGGAGGAGCAGAAGTCACAGCAAAACTGAGGCTCTAAAGCTTGGATCAGGAAGGTCATTTGGAATGCAAAACAGCTCTAGGAATCTCGGCTGCAAGACAGAAACAGACAAAAACAACAAAACAAACAAACAAAAAACCTTGGCTTTCCTATTCATGATAGCTTGAGTTATATAAATGCTTTTTGCTTCAGAAAAGCAAAGCATCAACCAGAACACCTTTCCCAAAATGGCTATGTAATAAAGATTAAGGATAGAGCAAATCCATTTTGCTTTAGGTAAAAGACAACCCACATGTTATTGTCACCTTCTTTCTGCTTTACTGTTTTTCTTTTAATTAAAATGCAACTTTGCTTGAATTCTGAGGGTTCTAATCCCATCACTATCAGACCACTTCGGAGGGGGGAGAGGTTTGTTTGGCAAGGCCTGGAATGCCAGGATCTCCATATGCAATGAGCGCAGAGCAGAAAACAAAGTCTAGCACCACCAGGCTTTTTTTTTTTTTTTTCCATTTCAAATGAACAAATACCAATATTCCTGAGCAACAGGAAAAGCAAAGCAGGTTGTTGGGTTTTTTTTTTTTTTTTTGATACCTCTTTTCATTTCTCAGTGAGTTTGCTAATAGCTCCTTTGACAAGGAACATGCTTTTCCACTTGTGATCAAAATCTCTGAAGAATAGACAGATCTCCTTTCCTTTATCAGCCTGCTCTGTCCCTGCTGCCCCAAGAGATTTTATTTTTTTAATTCCCAAATAAAATCATCTAAGGCCACCACTAAAAGGGAGATGTCTTATAATGAGTAATTATACCAAGATCATTTCATTAACCCTTCATTGCCCTTAAATCTGATTTAACCTTTGGAAAAAAGAACATAATTGAAAATATAGGAAATCTATAGCAACAAATGACAGAGCTGGAAGAGAGATGCTTGCATGGCATGTGATGGGGAAATGCACCTTGAGGGGCACCGCCTGACCTTTTCAAGAAGTCAGCAGTCATAATTACATACTAGAAGCACACTGAGTTTCCAAAGAGAGTAGAGGAGGAAGAGACCAGGCAGCATATTACAATCGGATGCACTCAGCCTCTGTTTACAATGAACATTTTGTGCAGTGGGTACAGCAAGTCGGATGGAAAGCCTGGATTCAGATTTCCCAGTGGGCAAGTTCCCTTCCCCGTCACATGTCCTCTTAACATGGTGGAGATGATGGTAGTTCCTAGACCACAGAGGATTGTGAAGGTGAAATGCAAGACTGTGTTTAAAGCTCTCAGAAGAGGTTCTAGCATGGAGCAGACCTCCAAACAAAGACTAGCTCCTCAAGGTCAGGTAGACAAGCCGCTTGCCTGGTACTAAAGGAATCATTTGCTTTAACGTAGAGTGCAGAGATTCCAGAAGATAGTACTGTTTCCTTTGATTAATTTGGTTAGCTGATGTTGACTTGGAGTCAGTTTTGAAGTGTTTGTTTCCTCAATGTCCATTTCATGGTGATATGACACAACAATTCCTGGCTTCTGTTGTCCTTCAGAGTATGAAGATGTCACCATCCATTGCAGGTTGGCCCATGCATAAAGGACCGAGATGATGCTTATTTTATCCGATTTTAGAATTCATCAGCCAGGGAAAGATTCGGCGGTTTAGGATATTGGGGAAACTTCTTCATGGTATTCAGATAGAGCTGGTTCTAAATATTATTTGTGATGTTAACATACATACTTTCCATCTCCTTTTGTTAGCTGGGAATGATAATACCTACACATGGTGTTTGTAAGAGGATTAAGTATAGCATTTTTATAGTTTTTATTTTGAAGTAATTTTAGACTTACTAGAGAGATGTAAAAATAATAGAGTTGCTTCACCCAGTTTCCCCTAATGTTAACACTTTATACTATAGTATAATTATCAACATCAGGAAATTTACACTGATACAATTCAAACTCAGAGATTATTAACTAACATACAGCACATTATTCAGATGTCATCTGCTTTCCCCCAGTGTCCTTTTCCTGGTGTGGGATCCAATTCAGTATTCAGTAGTACATTTACTATTCAGGTCTATTTAATGTCCTCCAGTCAATGAGAGTTTCTCAGATTGTCTTTGTCTTTCATGACCTGGGTTTTTTGGACTAGTATTTAAGTCCATTTATTTTAAGATTATCCCTCAATTTGGGCTTGTCTGTTTTTTAAAATTTTTATTTATTTATCTTTAATTTCTTTTTGGTGTTCTAGAATTCATTGTTTATGCACCACACCCAGTGCTCCATGCAATACATGCCCTCCTTAATACCCACCACTAGGCTCACCCAACCTCACCCCCTGCCCCTCCAAAACCCTCAGTTTGTTTCTCAGAGTCCACAGTCTCTCATGGTTCATCTCCCCCTCCTATTTCCCCCAACTCGCTTCTCCTGTCCATCTCCCCATGTCCTCTGTGTTATTCTTTATGCTCCACAAATAGGCTTGTCTATTTTTTTCTCACGATTAGATGAGGTTCCATATTTTCAACAAGAATGCCAGAAACTGATGTTGTGTTCTCACCACATCATAACAGGAGGCATGTGATGGTGGTATGGCTTATTACCGGTGATATTAATTTTGCTCATTTGGTTAAGGTGGGACCCCACATTTTGTCACTGTAAATTTACCCTTTTCCTTTTATAATTAACATTCCTTCACTCTATTATTTATTTTGTGGCTCAGTTATCCAAGATTTGGCCTTGAAAGAATGTTATTAGCCGCTGTATTATAGGATCACGTTCCCGTCTTTTTTGAACTTTACTCCCTGACACGACAAAGAAGTACTCCAGGCTCAGTTTGAATTCTTTTCAGTCCCAGGCTCGAAATCAGCTCTGTCTCCAAGGAGCCCTGGTCTTTTTTGTAGGAGAATGGCATTTACCAATCAATATCTGGATACATTGGTCCTCTCAGTAGACAGTGTTAGAAAATTATATATGTTAATTATATATGCTATACTATGATGTGATTATTAATATTATATATGATTAACATAAGTTATATTAATACATTAATATATTAATTGCTTCTAGGTCATCTCAGCAGTGTTAGGAAATTTTATACATACATATAAATGTATAAATACATTATACATAAGTAATATATAATTTTATAATTATATTTTATGTTAATTTTATATTTATATATTTTATAATTTTATAATTATATATTTTATAATTTTATAATTATTTTATTTTTATAATTTTATAATTTTATAATTATATATTATGTAGAAGTTATATATGTGTATATATATAGCTCTTCTTCATTCACGCATGTACATTTCTATACCTATCCATCTTTATATCTAAAAAAACTACAAATTCATGATGATTTCTGTTGTCCTCTGAAGTAGGAATTTCAACCCAGAACCAGAGTTCAATTTAATTTATTTCTCCTTTCCTTATTTGTAACTCCCTTTTCAAACAATGAGAAGTGTAGTTCCTGTTAGTCACAATATATTTACTTATTTGTTCAGTATTTTTATATATACAAAATTGTTTCAGAATTGCTAAACCATACCCCTGTGAAAACCAAATTTATGAAATAGAGCAGTACTTGTGTGTATTTTTGTCTTTAGCCTTATAGAATGTATATTTTAAAAGCTCTTTCCAAAGTTATTTAAATCAGTCATTTTCCTCCCCCACTTATTTCAATGATAGAGATCATTTCTTGATAATACATTGGATTCATTTATTTTTTATTCCATTTTGGGTTCCTCTAACAATCTGGTCAATTTCTTTCTCTCTCCCTTTCTCTCTCTCTCTTTCTTTCTTTTTCTTTCTTTCTTCTTGCTTGCTTTCGTTTTTAGGTATGTTGGAAAGGTCAGAACTATAACAAGAACTATACTCAGAGAAGTGTGACCCCCCATCCTTTTTTCCCACAACCATTCCCCATTCTTTTTACCCCAATCCTACCCTCCCCCTTTAGGTAACCAATCTTACTAGTTTCTGGTTTATTCTTTCTATATTTATTTTTGCACAAATGATCAGGTGCATATGTATTTTCTTATACCATTTCTTACATGAAAGCAGTACACTATAGATACTCATATGTGCTTTTTTTTTTTTCTCAATCTGTTCAAAACATTCCCTTTCTCCACATCCTTTCCAACACTTGATGTTTGCTGTCTTATTAATTTTGGCCATTATAACTTGTGTAAGGTGTTATCTCAATGGGGTTTTGATTTGAATCTCCCTGATGGCTAATGATGATGAACATTTTTTCATGTGTCTGATAGCCATTTGTATGTCTTCTTTGGAGAAGTGTCTGTTCATGTCTTCTGCCCATTTTTTGACATGATTATCTGTTTTGTGTGTGTTGAGTTTGAGGAGTTCTTTATAGATCTTAGACATCAGCCCTATGTCTGTAGTGTCATTTGTGAAGATCCTCTCCCATTTCATGGGCTGCCTCTTTGCTTTGTTGACTATTTCCTTTGCTGTGCAAAAGCTTTTCTTCTTGATGAAGTCCCAAAAGTTCATTTTTGCTTTTGTTTCCTTTGCCTTTGGAGACATGTCTTGAAAGAAGTTGCTGTGGCTGATATGAAGAGGTTACTGCCTATGTTCTCTAGGATTTTGATAGATTCCTGCTTCACGTTGAGGTCTTTTATCCATTTCAATTTTATCTTCGTGTACGGTGTAAGAGAATGGTCGAGTTTCATTCTTCTATATAAAATTTTCCCAGCACCGTTTATTGAAGAGACTGTCTTTTTCCCACTGTATAGTTTTTCCTGCTTTGTCAAAGATTAATTGACTGTAGAGTTGCAGGTCCATATCTGGGCTCTCTACTCTGTTCCACTGATCTATGTGTCTATTTTTGTGCCAGTACCATGCTGTCTTGGTGATCACAGCTTTGTAGTAAAGCTTGAAATCAGGCAACATGATGCCCCCAGGTTTGTTTCTCTTTTTCAACATTTCCTTAACAATTCGGGGTCTCTTCTGATTCCATACAAACTTTAGGATTGTTAGTTCCAGCTCTTTGAAAAATGCCGGTGGAATTTTGATTGGGATAACATTGAAAGTATAGATTGCTCTAGGCAGTATAGACATTTTAACAATGTTTATTCTTCCAATCCATGAGCATGGAATGCTTTTCTATCTTTTTGTGTCTTATTCAAGTTGGTGCAGCCACTTTGGAAAGCAGTATGGAAATTACTTAAGAAATTAAAAATAGAGCTACCCTATGACCCTGCAATTGCTCTACTGGGTATTACCCCAAAGATAGAGATGTAGTGAAAAGTAGGGCCATCTGTACCCCAATGTTCACAGCAGCAATGGCCACAGTCACCAAACTGTGGAAAGAGCCAAGATGCCCTTTAACAGATGAATGGATAAAGAAGATATGGTCCATATATATAATGGAGTATTATGCCTCCATCAGAAAGGATGAATACCCAATTTTTGTATCAACATGGACAGGACTGGAGGAGATTACACTGAGTGAAATAAGTCAAGCAGAGAGAGTAAATTATCATATGGTTTCACTTGTGGAGCATAAGGAATAACACAGAGGACACTGGGAGATGGAGAGGAGAAGGGAGTTGGGGGAAATCAGAGAGGGAGACAAAACATGAGAGACTGTGGACTCTGAGAAACAAACAGGGTTTTGAAGGGGAGGGGGTGGGGGGGTTGGGTGAGCCTGGTGGTGAGTATTAAGGAGGGCTCGTATTACATGGAGCACTGGGTGTTGTGCATAAACACTGAATCCTGGATCACTGAAAAAAAATTAAATTAATTTTTAAAAAAAAAAATTCCCTTATATCACTTTCCAGAGACTTTTCTCATTCTCTTTTTTTAAAGATTTTTTAAAAAATTTATTTATTTGACAGAGAGAGACACAAAGAGAGGTGGAACACAAGCAGGGGGAGTGGGAGAGGGAGAAGCAGGCTTCCCGGAACAGAGAGCCCGATGCAGGGCTAGATCCCAGGACCCTGGGATCATGACCTGAGCCAAAGGCAGATGTTTAGCTGACTGAGCCACCCAAGCACCCCTATTTTTCTCATTATTTTTGATAGCTGCATAGTTCTCTATTGGAAGATTTACCATAGTTTATTCAGTCCCTCTCGTATGCATGGGAATTTGAGATAGTTCTAATAGTTTACATTCACAAAGAATAACCTTGTACATATGTCTTTTTATATTTTTGGACACATCACAATTTTTTTTAAAGATTTCATTTATTTATTTGACAGGGAGACAGCACAAGTAGGCAGAATGGCAGGCAGAGAGAGAGGGAGAAGCAGGCTCTCTGCTGAGCAGGGAGCCTGATGTGGGACTCAATCCCAGGACCCTGAGATCATAAGCAGAGCCAAAGGCAGCCGCTTACCACCAGAGCCACCCAGGCGCCCCTATTTTTAAAGTTTCTGGTACATAGTAAAAATTAGTCACCCTGGGGCGCCTGGGTGGCTCAGTGGGTTAAAGCCGCTGCCTTCAGCTCAGGTCATGATCCCAGGATCCTGGGATCGAGCCCCGCATCGGGCTCTCTGCTCAGCAGGGAGCCTGCTTCCCT